>NW_013666104.1:241533-268435 GCF_000517525.1 Limulus polyphemus | reverse complement strand
ATACACAGTCTTAAGAAAACAATTTGGAAGAGTTTCAATGATATCACTGTAGGCTATTTTTTCATATGACTATCATAATAATACTCAGTTTTTGTTTATTCTCATAATGCGCAAACACCTTACTATCTAAATACGCAGCACACGAACTTCATTTTAAAGGATGTGAACAAAAGACGAACATAAATATAGTTTAGTAGACGTTTTGTACAACAACATATTAAAAGCTTATCAAAGTTTTTAAAAAGGTCTAACGTTAGGTCGTAGAATAACTTTATAAGTTTATTTATTTATTGAAAAAAATAAATGTAGCCCTAACTAAATTAAAGCAAAACGTATACAAGATCTAGTGTTAATTTATCTCTTTATCGGATATAGGCCGTACTTAAAAAAGGTTTAACTAATGTTAGGCCTGAGACAAGTGGACTGTGATTAGAATTATTTTGTTTTATTATAGAAATCCCGTATTTAAAGAAGTACTGTTGCAATAAAGATAAAAATTTGAACGCAAATAAAATATAAAATATAAAAGGGGTTTTTGCAATATCATTTTACACAGAAAAGAAGCAGTATTATCAATGTAAATCCATAAAATTTAGTGTTTACTTGACAGCTATATAATAATTTAAATCATTGTTTTGCTCCAAGAAAATGTTTATATTTTAAGAAAGTAATAATCTGAAAATGTTTTCGTTTATTCAATATAAAGGTTTATATTTATTCAGATATATAGATAGTGATTAATAGTTACTGTTTTGTATTCTAAAAAAAATAAGTTGGTACTGTTGAATCATACCGTCGTGCTTTATCTTAAGTAAATATTATCTTGTCATCGATCCTATGTCATGTCACGCGTGTTTCGTGTATGTTTGGAAGGAATAATGTTATGCGTTGTAATATTAGAAATGTATACGTACATTCAGAAGTTATCACATGCAGGAGTTTCGAGCTTTAGTTACAATAAAGACTTGTACTGTTATTCATGCAAAACGATATATTGCTATGAATATGATACAAGAGATGAATTTAGACTACTGTTTATTTGTTATCTTATGAATTTCGCGCAAAGCTACACGAGGGCTATCTGCGCACGCCGTCCTTAATTTAGCAATTTAAGACTACAGGGAAGGCAGCTAGTCATCATCACCCACCGCCAACTCTTGGGCTACTCTTTTACCAACGAATAGTGGAATTGACCATCACATTATAACGCCTCCACGGCTGAAAGGGCGAGCATGTTTGGTGGGACGGAGATGCGAACTCGTGACCCGCAGATTGCGAGTCCAGCGTCCTAACCACCTAGCCATGCCGGGCCTTAGACTATTGAAGAAGTATTTTCATGTTTTATTCGGGGGTTCATAAAGGTCACTTTTTACTGCGCTTGTCCTGGCCTATTTTGTATTTATTTATTGATGTGTTTTTTTTCGTTATACATATCAATTAATTTCATTTTTAGGGATATTGATAATAATTATTTTTATGTATTTGGTATAAATAAGGACAATTGGTAGATGTCTTTTATATTATTCATAATCATAAACATACATAAAAACGAATAGTAGCCAAGCTTATATTACTTAGATGTTTCTTATGTAGTGACGAACTGTAGATATAAGGATGATTCTGCATTAAAGATTAGATTAAAGAAGATATTCAGGTGTTTTATTTTTAATTCTATTCAGAAACAGACTCATTTTTATTTTGAGGAGGGTTACTATAAAATGTTAAGATATTCAAACAGAACCGTTATGTGCATGAAATTATCTCATAGTTCGAGTGGTCAAACATGCTAAAGTCACTTTTTATAATCATCTTATTTGTATATGAAAATTTTGTTGCACACGAAAGCACGCTTTTCTGAAAAAAAATGGGAACTTCCACCTTTTTTTTTTCCTTTTGACCTCACCGACTTCAAAGTGGTGTAAAAAAACAAACTAACTAAAGCTCAATTTTTCTATGTATTTCAACGAGATAAAACTTGAATATTGACTCTGATATGACCTTCTGCCATTGATTTTGCCAGTTCTCTTTTACAATCGAAAGCAAAATCAAATGTTTAACATCTAGGGAAATACCATATCAAAAGAAGAAAACAGCAGAGCGTAAGACGTTTAATTTGATACGTGTATTTAGAACATATATTAAACATCTCTATTTATGTTATATAATTACTGTAAGGAAAGGCAGGACAACAAAAACATATCAGCGGAAAATTTAGACATTCATAATATCTAGTCACCTGACAAACTCATTGAAAATATGTAAATATAGTTTATGTTTCAGCAATACTGACAACTGCAACTGAATCCTATTGTGAGAACATTAGTTTGTATCTACATCCATTCGCTTAAATCATTGTAATTCCAGGTAGATGTAGAACATGCCTTATGTTGCTATAGGTTATTGCACGAGTGTTTTAGACATCAAAGAACAACTATTAAAATTTTATTTTGTGTTCGCACTAATAATATATTCGGCCAATTCAAATGGGTCATCTCTAGCTTCCAAGGTCTCTTGAAACGATATCACTACTGATGAAGAACTGACAAAATATCATTGGGAGAAAAATGATGATTCGATGTAATATTTTAATTTTTGATGAAACTGTTATACACTATATCAAGTAAGTTTTGTGTTTCAAGCAAAAACATCTACCAATAATCTAAAAACGGAGAGGTACTTTCTCGCCTAAAAAGGTTTCTTACTCACTACATTTTAAAACTAATCGATCAGTAACCCTATACTCTGCGTTCTCTCACATGTTTATGTTTTATTACTTTATTAGGTTATCACGGCGTTTAGTGTTCATTAAAATATAATGGAAAATAACAGAGCCATCAATCTTGCCACATGCACCATCCTGGACATACTTTAAACAGGGGTAAGTTAATAAGATCAAGAGATTGGGGTTAGAGATAGATTATTGTATATACCGTAACAGTGTGGTCAAATACAACTACACTGCGATATCTTAAAACATGGTTTTACGAGGAAAAATAATTTCAAGTTTAATGTATCATTCTATGTTTCAATTGCTTTGCTGTTACTTAGTGCTTTAGCTATGCAAAGTTTAAAGGTGGTACACTTTCACGTAAAGTAAGAATTTTTGTGAAAAAATGAAAACTCAGATGACGCGGCTCTGGTTAAAGGGAAGGTGCCTAGACCGACTAAACCACTACGACTCAAATATGAGACTGCCAAGCAAATCGTAATTGTATAAAATGCATATCCATTATATCATTAGACACATTTAATTACTTAGTACATAATGATATGAATTTGAAATGATAATGCAAACAATTATAGAAGATATATTAGACGTTATGCTAGATACTATATATTAAAAACTGTATGTATTCATACGTTCTTTGTCAATAAGGACATTAAGATATTACCATTTCTACTTCGACTTTATACATTATAACTACGCTATTAGAATCAGTTGTTCGTGAATTAAATCAACCTTTGTACTAACGCTTATAATAAAATGTTATTCTATTTTGACATCACGTAACTTGACCGAGAACATTTGTAATTTCAGATCGTTAACTGTTTTTTTTTATTCTTTTCAATTTTAGAACTCTCTACATACTATGAACATTATACATATCTGACCTTTAATGTCTTGATTATAAAATAACTTCAAACGTTCGTCGGTTAGTTTGTGTGGCCTTCCAATGGCTCAGCGATAAGCCTGAGGGCTTATAACACTAAAACTTGGGTTACAATACCCGTTGTAGGCATAACAAGTATAGTCCAATGAGTAGCTTTGCACTTAACAACAAACTAATAAAAACCATTTCTGAGATTGTTGAATACTCTGAAAGTTTGCTGTTTATTTCATGTTTATATCAAAGCACTATCATTCTGTTGCTGAATGCTGTAATACCGGAATAAATCTCAATCACATCGCAGCTGTGGTAATAGAACATTCTATATGTATATTTTTCACTCCCTGTTATATCATAACATTCTTATTCTGTGATATAAGAACACTACATGTCTATTGCCAATTACATATTCTACGGCAGTACTTTCAGCAAACAGCTAGTATTTATGTGTTCCCTAGGTAAGGTATTTTATATTAATTATAATTATTTGTTGTTACGTTATTTTAAAATATTGATTATATTATTTAATATATCGAATGTAATTTTTTTGGTTTACTGTTAATTATTATAATTTCATTAAAAATATTTAATACATACATTTAGCACTAGCCTAAATTTCCTAAACTGGCTGAACCTCTTCAGATATTATTGGGATTCTGGCCGAAAATATGGTTAACAGCGAGAGTACCCAAAATGATGAAATAATGCATTTTAATCCTCATAAGTAGAAACGTAAGAAACATGTTAACTATATTGATGGCCAGTTTATAGTATCCCTTTAAGTACTTAGCTTGCTCTGATCGGAAATTAATATTAATATTTAGAGCAATGGACAAGTCTCTATGGCTTAACATCTACAAAATTAGAATACTCTACAAATAAGTTGTTTAGTGCTTTGGACCATGTACAACTATGCAATGTGACCGTAGGGTCGTTCAGTTATAGGCGATTAGCGAAGTATTATTCAACTTCCCTGTTTTTCATTCGCATGCCATTTTTAATATGCACCCCATAAACGCCGCAGGCTTTAAAAGACTTGTCTGAAAATAATAAAATCCATCACTCTCTATAAAAATATTTCGCCTCTTCCGGTTTTTCATTTATGTGGAAATTTGTGTGCATAATTTTCTTAAAATAACTGAACTAAAACTCACAGCTTTAAGAAGCACATTTTATTTTTGGCTTCTCTTGCTCGGATATAGAAATATGTAATTACTGGAGAGAGATAATTCTATGTTTAAAATACGGCAATATGGTAAATAATAATACCCACTTTTCTAAATCGTTTAGATAAATGTTTATTTAGTTTACAGTAATAATTGTCTAACGTTAATAGTGTTTCTGATTTGATATATATATTTCAAATTATCCTCAAAATATTTGTTTTGTTTATTCAGTGTAATTAACGAGGTTCTTTATATAATTATAATTACGGTTATATTTTTGGTTATCATTCTAGTTTACTCATCTATCGTTTTCATTGTTTGATATTTCAATGATTTTGACCAGGGTTGTTGAACTAAAAGGGCCGGGCATGGCCATGTGGTTAGAACATTCGATTCGCAATCTGAGGGTCACGGGTTCGAATCCCCGCCCCACCAAACATGTTCGCCCTTTCAGCCGTGGGGCCGTTACACTGTGATGGTCAATCCCACTATTCGTTGGTAAAAGAGAAGCCCAAAAGTTGGCGGTGGGTGATGATGACTAGCTGCCTTCCCATTGCTAAACTAGAGACGGCTAGTGCAGATAGCTCTAGTTTAGCTTTGCGCGGAATTCATAACATAACAAACAAACAATAGTCTAAATTCATCTCTTGCATCATATTCATAGTAATATATCGTTTTGCCTCATTATGTTTGCAAACCTTTCTGGACCTTTGACCCTCTGCATTTCAGCACCTCCTCATCTCCTCTAGTTTAAATATTTTGATATGTCATGAAGTACTGTATGAAGATGTTTTCTATTATCAGTTAGTTCGAACACTCAAAACTACGAATGTAACATTATGGTAAGTTATGGGGAAGTTCAGTGTTATTTTTTAACTTTTTAAGTAGCGTATATATATATATATATATATATATATACATATATATATATATGAGATTACAAAAAGTCAAATGCTAAAGTGGCTTTTTATGATAATCTTACTTGCATACGCACATTTTTTGTACCCAAAAATGTAAACGTCCGCCATTTTATCTCTGATAACCCCATTAACCTGACATTGGTGTTAAACAATTTTTTTCTTCTCTGTGTATTTCAGTGAGAGACTGTTTAAATACTAACTCTGATGTTGACTTTCTGTCACTGATTTTGTCGTTCTTCCTTACAAAAACTGTAACGCACCCCTTCCACAGAGGTTAAAAAAAGATTTTGGAGGGTCACCAGAATTTTATAGTCTATGTCGCTACATCCGATCATTGTTGTACTGTTGCGTACTGCTGTCTGAGAAACATGAATAGCTTTGTCCCCTGATCTTTTTGTTTGTTAATTTTTGCGTGTTACAAGACACCACACTTTCTTTATCACGGCTGGCGTACGACTTATTGCAGGTCTCTTTCTGGATAGTACTTATGTCCCAAATTTCTGCATATTATTTGTTTTCCAATGGGAACAATATTTCTCGTCCTGGAAATTATAAATCTCTAATCTGAACTCATTTTTATGATATGAATGTACGAACATTTTGCGTCAAAAAGGAAAGGGCAGTTACTCGCCCTTTCCAAAAGCGATCAAATGTCATTCCTTAGGAAACGACAAACAATGTCTTGCTGATTTGCATATTCAAAATCATTTTAATAGAATAAACTCAACCCTCAGTGCAAAATGAGTTATTAAAACGACTAAATAAATTATCTAGTTTTATTTTTGGAATGTGTTTTTCATGTTGGCGGTTTGAATATTTCATTTTATTACAAATTGAGTTAATTCAGCAATGTAGACCAGTTCAGCGTGATTATAAAAGTTCGAAAGAACGACTCAAATTTCTAACGCACACAAAGACGCCTCACCTTTATTTTGGCGATAATTTACTTCAGAATTAAAAACAAAAATTTGTTATGACTAATTTTTTTTAGATTACTATGAACATTTGTTTCAATTGAAATCCAGAAGAGATATAAGTATGATTTGTTTGTTTTGTATTTCGCGCAAAGCTACACAAAGGCCATTTGTGCTCGCCGTCCCTAATTTAGCAGTGTAAGACTAGAGGAAAGACAGCTAGTTATCACCACCCACCGCCAACTCTTGGGCTACTCTTTTACCAACGAATAGTTGGAATGACCGTCACATTATAACGCCCCCACAGATGAAAGGGCTAGCATGTTTGGTGGGACGGGGATTCGAACCCGCGACCCGCAGATTGCGATTCGGGTGCTCTAACCACCTAGCCATGTCGAGCGAGGCTTTAAGTAAGCTATAATCACAACATTTTCATGTCTAACATAAGGTACAGCTCCATAAACTTGTGCTTTGATCCTTAAATTTAACCTGTTGTCTAGTAAGTACTTCTTTCGTCTATTTCTTTTATTTTATGTAAGTTATATGCCATATGGATTATTTCTGATATATAAAAAATGAATAACAATTACAGGAATCTTTGAAATTTTAAAACAGAATCAAATAATCCCCTGCTCATTTTCAAGTCTCCCACTAAATCCAGGAAAATTGTTTGGAATAAAGAGAGAGTGACTGAGCCTAACGTAATCCCTTGCATTGGGTGAAAGTATTCACCGTATTACTATGACAGTTGACAATTAATTTTTTCGGATGTAATCGTAGGAAAGAGTATCTGCACAGCCTACACGGACGTAATGTACGATCTATAGCATATTATAAGTATTATGAATACACACACATGACCATTAAAATATTTAATCACACTGCCAACAGGATAGGATTAATCAAGTTATAATGCCATTTAAAACCAAGTACAGAAAAGTTTTCCTGGTTGATCATACGATTTACTCAATTATAAGAGAGTATAACTCAATAATATTGATATTTTTATATAATTTTTTTCAGAAGACATTATTATAGAATAATCAATTATGTTATGCGGGTAGCGTAGCCCAGTGGTTAATGCATTGGGCTCGGAGTAAAAAACTTGCAGGTTCGAAGCTTGCTGTGTCCTCGAGCAAGACATTTTCATCACAATTATTTCAATCTAGCCAACTGTACAATGAGCAGTTGGAAGGTAACTGCGATGGTCTGGCATCGCAAGTGGAATAAGTTGCCATTATCATCCGTTTGTGTCATTGAGATTGGGGTTCAGTTTCGGCTTCTGTGTACCGTCTAAGCAAGAGATGCATTTCACTTTGACTCTTCCGGCATGGCCAGGTGGTTAGGGCACTTGAATCGTAATCTGAGGATCGCGGGTTCGAATCCCCATCCCACCAAACATGCTCGCCCTTTCAGTCATGGGGGCGTTATATGCGACGGTCAATTCCACTATTCGTTGGTAAAAGAGTATCGCAAGAGTTGGCGGTGGGTGGTGATGACTAGCTGCCTTTCCTCTAGTCTGTCACTGCTAAATTAGGGACGGCTAGCGCAGATAACCCTCGTGTAGCTTTGCGCGAAATTCAAAACAAACCAATCTCTTTGGCTTGACTGTTGTGATACACTCCCGTAGAAAAAAAAATTATATCAGTCTTAGTTTCTTCACCTTTAGTAAATACATTTTTGTATGATAACTGCAGTGTTTTTCAACAAAAGGTAATATTAAAATATTATGAAATATTATGGAACTATTGTCCTTTTTAAAATGTATATGCTTTTAGCTGAATAATGAAATAACACGATATTTTTATTAAATTTTCATAAAGTAAAAGTCTTCAAATATTTTACTTCTTCCTGTTTCTTTTTTTCGTGTCTAATGTTTGTTTACTAAACGTGAAATTGTTTGCTAAACTGCTATGATAGAGATGAAAACCATGAACTTCACTTGGAAGTAATAAAACATCTGTTGAATTTTAAGAGTTTGTAAAAAGCTTAACTTTCTATTATTTGTAAGTTTCATAATAGTCATTATCATGGAGATAAACAAAATTGTATTAAAACAAACCGATATTGGAGAAATAAGTGTGAACGTTTAGTAGTAATTATCTACAAAGGTTCTTCAAACCAATAGCTTAAAAACATTGAGTCATTATATAACAATCTTGTTCTGCTGGGCTGGCCGTTGGTCAGTTAGAAGTGTAACTCACGCGAAAATGACCATTCACTCTGATAAGCTTATACTAAACAAAACTCTAGCTTACGACGATATGTTGTCTACTGCTGTATATAACCCTAGAATTACCGATAAAGTCTCCATGATCGGTTTTTACACAATTTTTATAAATCATTTATACTCCAAATTGGTTATAGGCCCAATAATGTGTTTATTAGTGAGTACCTAACATAGGATCAAAACTATTGTTAACATGGCAATAAACCCCACGAATTGCTGCTAATATTCCATATGTACTTACGTAGAATATAAATGATTTCACACAATTCAATTTGTACACTGATATTATAACAAGAAAAAAACTTAAAACTATTAGCATGATGAAATATGCAGACCTAAATGGTAGTGAACGATACAAAACAAGTAGGTAAATTTAGGTTTATGAATTATTATATGTGTGACTGAAAGCATTTGGCAAACAATTCATTGTCGCTCTATATTCTATTAGTCTTAATATGATATCCCTTCACCAAGTTTTATTAAACCTTTTCCCAAATAAAATAAACAATATTAACAGGATTTTAACCATGTTTGAAAGTATTTGTATCCGTTTGGCATTCTTAATACTATTCTTTACAGAGAATAGAACACACTTATATTTCAAGAGAAAAAATAAAATGCAAAACAAACAGTCAGTGAAGCTTATTTAACTCACAGATTAAGACCGTATTTTTAGAGTTCTGTTATAGTTAACTTTCAATCTGATCAAATTGTCTTTAAAGATAAAAACTCTTTAACGAGATCAATAATATTTAAAACTTACATCTTTATTTTTTCATAAAGTGCCAAATGGAATCGCACTTAAGCCTTCGAGTGTGAAATATATCATCTTTAAGTTAATGAAGAAGGATTAAATTTAATATCATTGTGTTTAGTATTATGAGCCGAATTAAATTAGAGTCATATTTCATGCTATCGAAAAAGATGTGTGAGCAGTAAGTTTAAAAAGTAGAGTTAGATAAATGATCCATTAGCAACAAAATACAGGAAAGAAGTCTATGCTATTACACGAGCAGATGAAGAAACAGAAAGGAGTTTGAGGTTTGCTTAGCAACGACAGGCCTACAAGAACTAGGGAATAGAATGCGCTTGACACTCAAGATTGATATAAAGACGTGCTTTCATCATGCCTATGTAATACTGGTTGCCAAAGAACCCTCCCATATTGTGTAAGAGACGGATCAATAAGTAAGATTTTTTTCTCGTTTTCAATCTTAAAACTTGATTTATTTCGTTTGTTAAATTATATTGAAACAGTTTTTTTCATCATCATCATCATACTAATTTCTTCATTTTTTATCTTTTAGCTCTCAAGTTACTGACTTGTTTTTGTACCGTTAACTTTGCCGGTGTGATCCATTTATTGTATGATATTCAGTAATTTTAAGTTGTTGTTTTTTGTTTTTTTTTTGCCAGTTACAGTATTGACTGTGCGGAACTTATAGAAACATTTGGAGGAAATCATTCATTTTCTATACAAAACACATAATTCAACCTAGCCTTAATTTGTATGGTTAATGACAATAATGACAATATTCTTATTAATTCTGTGTGTATGTACCTCATACATTATTTGGGTTCAACAAAACCAATTTTGTTCATAGCAGTCTATAAAATTGTGTTTGTAAAGCATATGGGATCCATATGTAGCATTCATCAATTCTAGGATTTAAAACAGGCTCATTTTACCCAACTTATGTTTACAATAACAGTATTTTAGATTGTTTGAATATGATAAGCTACGATAAGAAATTATGTTTCATATACAGCAACTCACTCGCTTTTTTTTCCCAACGCCCCTACTCTTACAAGTATGTACACCACACACCTTTTTTGGTGATGATTTTATGTTCCTTAAATTGGTCTTTGAATCGAACCCAAAAGTAGTACTAATCTACCAAAGTCATTAATAGACTGTTAACAGGTAGTCTCAAAACGGCCCAGCAATCTGACGGTCGCAGGTTTGATTCCCCGTCCCACCAAACATGTTCGCCCTTTAAACCCTGGGGACGTTATAATGTAATGGTCAATCCCACTATTCGTTTGCGAAAGAGAAGCTCCAGAGTTTGCGGTGGGTGGTGATGACTTGCTGCTTTCCCTCTAGTCTTTCATTGCTAAATTAGGAACGGTAAGCGTAGATAACCCTCGTGTAGCTTTGCGCGAAATTCAAAAGAAAACAAACAAAACCAAACAGTCTCATGATTTCTATCATGAACCAAGATAGTGGTCCATAATAGGGATCGCTTGTTTGTTTGTAATTAAGCATAAAGCTACACAATGGGATATCTGTTTACAGGTGTCGAAATCTGGTTTCTAGCGTTGTAAACCCGCAGACATACCATTGTGCCACTGGGGAGCAATAGGGATTGCACAGGAATTTGCTCAATTAAAAAGCAGACGTGTTCTTCAAACGACGCTCAAAACCTTCCTTTTTGATAATTAAGACCACTCAAACATTGATAATAAGCAGAATAATGGATTTCACAATTGTTAGACAAAATCAAAATTGACCCATTTGTTCATATTATTATTGTTTTTCATATTATTGTTGCACGAGCCTACAGCAAAATCAGCTGGGTATTTTGCACCAAAACCTATATGAAACGCTGCAAATGTTCATGACCTATTTAAAAGTTGATTTACGTGGTTATAAATAAATAATAGATGCGATGTTGTTTTGAGTGGCTGCTTTTGTACTCGACGCTTGTTAAACGCGTATTCACACGAAACCACAGGCACAAAGCCATCTGTCTCAGTAAATAATGGTTGAGTGGAAAAATAGGCCAATGCAGCAGTAAACTGTTGAAAAACATGTAACATTCAACTGAACGCTTATGCACGTATGTAGCTTAAAATTTGTTCTCCATAATGTACATAGAAAATCTTAAGAAACAAGATTAGTAAAAACTGTTAATTTAAAAAGGGACAATAGGGATCGTCAAAACAATACAAAAACAAGTTGAATCAAAATGCAAAGATTATGTTTTAAAGCCTACAACTAGGGATTCTAGAAAAGATAAACAGACTAGGCTGGAAATAATGTCTACATTATTTTCTCAAGCTAAAAATCTCTATTTTGACTCCACTAAAACTGATAAGCTTCTGTACATTTTTTGACGATTTCTATCCCCTCTTTTTAAATTAACAATTTTTATTAATCTTGTAGGTTATATACATAGCATATATATAAACACGTTCAGCAGATTTACAGTTCTACTTTGCTAGTGTAGAAAGGTAACAACTGCCTTGAACGATGGAAGACTTGCTTTATAACTCTATTTCAGAGGAGATGACTCAGGCTTTTCACTTACTTGATTATGTTTTATATAGCTTTCACTTGATATAATACAAGGCAGAGTGGCTATTTCCTTCAGTTGTTTGATATTAAGTGAACCGTTATACAGCTTCAACGCCTTCAAGACCTTTGATTCTGAAATAATGTCGAACGTTGATGTTAGTAAACCATAATAAATACTGTCAGGCGTTACAAGACTTCTGTGCAACACTTACTGGAGGAAGGTTTTATTTTTCTTTAGGTAAACTCTAAAAAACATCACCCAACTGTACGTTTATAAAATACTCGACCAGTGTAAACACAGCTTCTTAACCTAGTTTAATTTGTTGTTCTTGTTGTTACTTTAACATGTTTAATCAGAATCTTTCAATGATAATTTTTATTACAAAGTAATATTCTACAGTATTCCAATTACAGACTTAGCTTCGTAATTTCTGAACTTATAAGTTCCCAAGTGATTCCCTTCTGCCACTTGACCTAAAAATTGTGATGAAAATTACACTGGACTTAATATGTTTGTTGTTTTTCTGTTTTATCTATTTTTGCTTGTCGTTGTTTTATATTGTAAAATTATTGTTTTATCTAAGTTTTTTTCATTATGGGTTTCAAATTTGTTTGGTAAATATAGGACTACAGATTTATCCTTTGACTGCTACGGTGTAAAATGTGTCTTAGATCGGTTTTTGTCTCTCAAGGTCCTGTCAGCACTGGAAACCTATGATGTGAAATCCGCAATGAGCAAATTACGAGTAATGCGAAAAGAATAATCAGCATTTAATTTAATTTTTTCGTTATCATTAGACCTATTGGCTTCCAATGCTTCGCCAGATTTAGACACTGAAACTTTTATTCTTCACTTACTTACTTCATTTCTTTATCTGGAGGTTTAATCCAATGCTTCGCCAGATTTAGACACTGAAACATTTATTCTTCACTTACTTACTTCATTTCCTTATCTGTAGGTTTCATCCAATGCTTCGCCAGATTTAGACACTGAAACTTTTATTCTTCACTTACTTACTTCATTTCCTTATCTGTAGGTTTCGTCTAATGCTTCGCCAGATTTAGACACTGAAACTTTTATTCTTTACTTACTTACTCATTTCTTTATCTGTAGGTTTCATCCAATGCTTCGCCAGATTTAGACACTGAAACTTTTATTCTTCACTTACTTACTTCCTTTCTTTATCTGTAGGTTTCATCCAATGCTTCGCCAGATTTAGACACTGAAACTTTTATTCTTCACTTACTTACTTCATTTCTTTATCTGGAGGTTTTTTAATATTTGTTTATTATAGCGCGTTTAAGCTACTCATATGAAACCAACCACAGCTATGTCCTTGCACATTTATTTTCTAGAATGTGGCATATCTCTCTTTCCATATGGGTGAAGTACAGTTTTTCCATTGCCGGTCATTATGTTACGGATAACATATATAACAGATATACTTCTTCAAAAAAGGTTATAACACACACCCAAGCCACATTAACTTGTGGTAGTATTGTACTGTAGAATGATCGGAAATTTACCCTGGAATAATTATGTAAAGGCCAAATAATTCGCTCGTGACACCGTGGCTTACATCTGCCGTGACAACCTACTGTATCAAATATGCAAACATTTTTATAAGATTAACCTTCTATGTGAAGAAGATAGATATTTGCTTACTGCAAAGTCCCCCGATGCGTTTACAGACTTACAACTCTAAAATCCGAGGTTCGATTCCCCGCGGTGGGCAGAGTGCAAATAGGTTACTGGTGACTTTGCGCTATGAAATAAAAAACAATTTACTGCAAAGGAATTTGATTGAAAATTCCGATTTTAAAATAACTTTTAAAACGCAGTAATCATATGTTTACTCTTAATATTGCTAATATCTTTAAAATATTTTATAAGAATTTAAAGATTTAAAGTACGTTTATAAAATTAAGTATATTCAATATATATATTACCAAATCCCATGACATTACTGATTTCCACAACTACAAAGAACCATTGTTATCGAGGTTCAGCAAAAAATCATTGAGGAAGAGACGAAATACATTAAGAATGCAAGTTAAAGCTGAAATTATTAAATACGAGCTGGTTATTGAATTAACTTTCCATATGAAGTTAAATAGTTCGATGTTTTGTAAGGCATGTACAAAATATATGTTAGACCGTTACAAAATTATCTTGTTATTTTAACAAAAAAGCTGAATAACACTGTACGCCTACCAAGAATATCTGTGTAAAAAGGAAATTAAGAAAAGTATTATTTCATATTACTAGCTTAAATCAAGCTCTGAGATCTATCCCTATCTTTAAAGAACTTAAAAGCCATAATATTAATAAGATTCCACCTAATTATTTTTATTCATCATGGAATGGATTAACAGGGTATTTCAAAATTAGCATCACGCACGTAGCATCAATAATTCCCATAAAACCTTTTCCTTCCCTGCATACTGCTAGTCTTCTATTTTTGAGCAGTGAGTTTCTCTACATTTTGTTAGGTTTTTTTTTTAGCAAAGTAATTACGGCAGCATATTTTAAACCTAATAGGAAGCTGGTGGTTGTACTGTATTAACTTGGGAGACCATACATCTGTTGATCTATAGAGCTGCACAAAATGTGTTCTCTAAAACAACAATCTTATGTTAACTGAACTGCATGATAAAACTAACAGATAGAAATTCTGGCTATTAAGTACGTAATATAAAATACGTCACGTAATATCGCTGAGTTGCTGAGGGGACTTATTCTTAGCTGCTACGTGCACCTCTACTCAGGTTATGTAAAAATAGTATTTATGCTGAATTCTGCCCGCAGTTACACGTGTATAATGCCAAGAGTTCCGAATCTATCGATTCATAGATGGTGGTAGAGTAATCAGTATCATGGCTATCAGAGAATAGTCAAAGAGAGCAATGACTCAGGTTGCTAAGGTTACCATGCATAGGTCATCAGGCGGTTAGTCACATATTATAGGCATATGCAATTACTTAACATTGCTCCCCTATATGTATATAAGGTGTAACTGATGTTTTCTTAGGTTTTAAATAATATTATTAATTGTATGGATTGGAATGATTCTCAAGCTTACAATTTTACTTAATATTTTCTCAGTATTTATTTTATTTTCAAGCTGCAGTGTGAACACACTTCAATATAAGTTATTATGATTGAAAATTCGAGTTAACATGAGATGACCAATCAATGCCTCCAATGGGAAATTCGAGGAGTTCATGGTAGATCTACAAGACATCGTGGTTACCTTAAGTGTGAAATGTGTTAAAGAAGAGTCAGTGGGGGAAGATCTTCTGCTGGTAGAAATGACCAGCCTCCAACTAATGAGTCACCATCCGTCAAAGCAGCGTCGTCAACATCTCTTCTGAAGAAAATAGACAAACAATTAACCATCATGGACCCCAGGCTGAGCCTCCATGCCACCCCATTGACTCCAAGTAGGCTGTCCAGCATACACTGCCCAGTCAGATATAGTCCCTAGTGAAAAAGCAAACAAAAAGAACAGTAAAAGCCATGTCAAAAAATTCAGTGTCCTGTTCTAAGGTGACATTAATCATGGAGACATCACACTGTCATTTATGCACACCTCTAATGAGACCATGAAATTCCAGAACCAAAAAATATTTTTCTGGAGGTACGAAGCAATAAGACTAAAAAAACGTACAATGATATAAATAAAAGTTCAGAATTGAAGGGAACAGTTCCAGGATGGCAACATCATATCTGGCATCATCGGAGGCTTGGATTGTCTACTCCAAAATGTCTGAAATACAAACTGAAACTTATTACCACCATATTCATTTTAGGTCCACTTCAATCTCTAACAGGGATGGCTAAATGAAAATAAGAAGAAAGGCCGTGATCAGGATGAGCAGTCTAAGGTAGCCAAGGAGCTTCACCGGCTCCATAAGGGTCAAAATCAGATGAAACCTGGTAAAAGGCATTACCAAAAGGACAACCTTAAGAGGGCAGAGGCCTACTGCCACTCTAGAAAATCTACTGTCAGAAATTAGACTAGTATTTAATTTCTTATGAAATTTATCATAGTACATAAAAATAGCATTTTCTAATTATTTTAAAATGCCATACAAATTTTAAGATACAACTTTTACAGATATGATTAACAGAAAATCCATATGAAAAATAACTAATATGTTTCTACACATATCTGTAATTTGCTTAATAAAATGTCAATTAATTTTTTTACACTTGTGACAATGTAGAAATATGTATAAAATATAAAAGTAGCATTTTATATATTTTAAAGCTACTATATAATAAATTTAACTAAGCAAGTCTCTATATGAATAACACTGTGAAACATATGTGAAAACGATAAAACTAATATTTTCTATATTTTTAAAAAGTTACTTTTTAGAAATATTAAAGTACAAGTATTTATTCAATTATGATATAAATAGTATATGAAAAAATAAAACTGATATTTTCTATGTTTTTTTTAAGTTGCTATAAAAAATTTAAAAGAAGAATTTTTTTAAGGATCACAATATGAAAACGTACAGAAAAAGATAAAACTAGAAATTTTTATGTATTGAGATTTAATTTTTAAATGAATAAAACTAGAATTTTCATGATTATAAAACTTAATAACTAAAAGTAGAACTTCAAGATACTGTTCTCAAAGAGAAATTTATTAAATGAAAAGGTTCTTTCACAGTATACCTGGAAGAGTTTTATTTTTCCTTTGTCCTAATAATAGTATAGTTATTACATATGTAAATGTGTTTTTCTTCTGTTATTTTCTATTATGGCCATTTTGAACCATATTAACATCTCAAATTAATCATTGTTAAAAGGTTTTATTCTCATGTACTTTGTATTAATCAATTATCTTAAAGGTTTCTATTCAAAGTATTTTGAATTAATCGTTTTTTTTAAGGTATTTTCCCCAAACGAGGATCCGAAGGCCGCCTAGAGGAGTCACCTGTTTTAACCACTCGCACCACTATACAGTAATGTGTTGTCTGTCAATCAGTCAGTAGACACTAAAGTAGCGTCAAACGTTTAACGTTGCAATTTGTACTACCATGACGCCAGTAAAACGCGCGCATAGCATGAATCACGTGAAGAATTATGCACTCTGTACGTTACACTACAACATGACATATGGGCAAGAAATAAAAATACTTGTTACTCTTAATTTTGGTTTTTTTTGCTCTTGAAACAGAACACTTTCGGGGACCCTGCGAATGTACATCTAGTTTTATCATTTGTTTGAGATATTAATTGGTAAATGTTTTTATTCTCCTCTATTCTTATTGCTTGCCTGCCTTGTCTATTTCCAGTGCTGTGAAGCTTGTTTGTCTGGCGCAAGGATGCAATAAAGTTCGCGGTTTATATATTTTTTCTTACTTTCTTATTGTACTTAAAGTAAAAGACAGGGACAACCAAAACACTCTGAAGTGAAAAAAAAGAAATATTAATGGTTTGTGTATTTTTCAGCTTATCCATTTTATTTATTCATAAAATTTTCAAAATGATTCACACTTAAGTGAGTTATCACACATGTTCATACATAACGTGTAGATAATTAGTTTTGGACAAACTAATATTTTTCTTGATCCGATTTGATATAGTGTTTATGGTCATTCTTCTTAGTATTTTGTTATTTCTAGACTTCTGTGTGGTTGGTGTTGTTGAAAATTTTGTTTAGGCTTGTCCTAATTGGTTTCCTAATAACTACATCTAATCGGTTTCTAGCCTCTGAAGTTGTGTTTATGTTTGTTTGTTTGTTTGGAATTAATCACAAAGCTACACAATGGGCTATCTGTGCTCTGCCCACCACGGGTATCGAAACCCAGTTTCTAGCGTTGTAAGTCAGCAGACATCCCGCTGTGCCACTGGGGAGCAATTTGTGTTTAAGTGTAGAAAGATTGAAAACTTTTTCTTCCCTCCTTTTCCTAATGAGAGTGACTCAATGACATGTGTTACAATACTCTCTGAGAGAGTTAGCCGTGTCTATGTTATCTATGGAAATGATTCTTAACAGGATTGATTTTCCTCAGAGTATTCACTAAACAACACTAGCAACTTATTTTTTTATTTAGATTTTTTGTCTTGTGCAAGAGAATTGCGTTTTGGTGGGGCAAAAGTTAAATAGTTGGTACTATACGGTAATAAATTTCGTATTAGTTGGTATGATATGGTTGATAATAAATAAAATATTACAAAGACAATTGAAAACAATCTAGTTATTGTTTATATCAGAGTAAGATGCTACAAATTAAACTATGCTTTAAATAAAATAACTTTATAGTTACTTTTGTATAATTCTAAGTAAACGAAATACAATCTGTGTTATTCTAATGACTCATTGAATATGTTCAGATACAAATTAGCAGTTAAACGATTTTTTGTCAATGGAAAATAGAACAACTGCTCACTTAACTTGAGCAAATCATGATGGTTTTGTTTCGTTTGATCATTTAATATAACGAAGATCTTTGTCAGATTATTGACGAAATGATTGTACATCGTCACCTTCATGATAACTGAACGTAGATTTAACGATTTTTTGTCAATGGGAAATAAAACAAGTGCTCACTTTACTTAAGCAAATCATGATGGTTTTATTTCGTTTGATCATTTAATGTAACGAAGATCCTTGTCAGAATATTGACGAAATGATTGTGCATCGTCACCTTCATGATAACTGAACGTAGATTTAACGATTTTTTGTCAATGGGAAATAAAACAAGTGCTCAATTAACTTAATCAAATCATGATGGTTTTGTTTTCGCTGTTGTAACGAAGATCCTTGTTAGAATATCGACGAAACGATTATGCATCGTCACCTTCATGATAACTGAAAATAAATTTATGCAAAATTAGATTTATGTGCTATTATTGATGTTATGTTTTACAAACGTCATGTAACATGCTTTTATACATTATAAAAAAGACCAAGAGCAATCAGAGAGATTGCATATCCTCGCGTAGCCACTCCTTTTTGAGATTGCATGCGTTTATGTTGGATAACGTAAAATTTCACCTTTGAAAACTCAGAAAATCCTAATCAGATCCAGAATGATCAACGATCCAAATTACTTTTCGTTGTATGATGAGGATTCTCAACCTTAATGTGCCCAATAAATCTGGTACAAATCCGATCACATTTTACAGAGTTATTAACCGAAAACCGCGAAAATGTCCTATTTCCCCATTATAAAAATGCTTCAAAGTGATCCAGAATTGGGATCCAGAACTTAATACGGACCAAATTTGGAGAGGACTGTCCCATCCTGATTTCCCAACTTATGTAACTATTCGTGAGCATCGGTCTATTAGTTTTCGAGATACGCAGACAGAAACACAGACACACGGACCCGATTGTAATACTCCCGCAGGTTGAGAGTAATAATTCCAAAATTTAACTCCTCTGTGTTTGTATAGTTACACAAATATTTAAGTGTATATTAAGTTAAACTTTACTTTTCAAACATGTATATAAGCTTAAAGGTAGTCTTCAAATCCGTGTGATACCACAAAACATACTCGAGACTTTAAGCTGTGGGTGCGTGATAGGAGTAACAAATAAACTCATAGCATTATGGTGGGTGGTAAAGTGCTGTTGACTGACTACATTTCTCCTAATCAGTATTTCGAAATTAGCGCCTTATTAGCTTTGCCATAAATATATAATTTAAATAAAATTTAAACTATGATATAATATGATATCTTACATTATTCTTCTAAATAATAGATAATTTAAACTATAGTATTTGGTCTATTTATTTAGCATCACGCAAAATTTGAAATGTCTGAAACGTACATCAAACTAAAAATTATTACTAATGTATGGGTATATAACAACAGGACAAAAGCCTACTTTGTAAACCAATAATTAGAATTTAGGCTATAGTCACCCTTTATATATTTATTTCAGTTATCTCCATATATCTAGTGTTTTCGTGAATCAATACGCTTTTAAGAATGAGTTTTTATCGAATTCTGTTTACTTTCATTTTCAACTTCTTCATACAGCTTTGATCAGGCTTATTGAACAAACGAATACAAACAACTAATTAAGTCTGTACACGTATCAATATTAAATGTGCAAATGATGTTTAAGACAAGTAACGAGAGAATTGTAATTTTAGATTAACTTTTAAGCCTACCGGTGGTTCAACAGTAAATTTGGTATTCTATCCCTGCAGTTGCTACAGTACATACAAGCTGAGCTGGTTAAAGAAAAGAATTAACTTTTAAATAAACAACAAGATTTGATTTAAATACGTTTGATTAAAATAGTTGTCGATATAATAGGTGATTTTTGAAACAGTAACGAAGACAAATAGGATTATTTTTCTACTCTTTAAGTATTTAAACTAATGATGAAATTTGTTCATTATTGGTGTTTCAGCTGTTGTTTGACAATGTGATTTAAACTATGATATTCGTGATACTCATAAAACAAAGTTTGAAATACTTCTGAAATTAAAGATTCTATTTTGTGGATCAGAACCAATATACATTCCTTTATATACCTCAGAAGACGATGTAGTATTCTGATTCGCGATAAAGCATCTACGCTGTCAGTACCATGATTTCGATTGATGGGCCAGCTTCAGTTACAAAGATTGGGCAACTTAACCAAGAACTCTGCTATTGTGATGTATTGAACTTGATATACAATCTATTAAAGCTTTAAGTAATTTAAGCAATACACCACTATTTTATTGTTCTTTTCTTTTCTTATACAGTCAGTAAGTTCGATATTCTTTATAAATAATAAAACCGTATCTAGGTCTTCACGTAGTCAGTAACAGATGATGATGAATTATCGCTGAACCGGTAAAAGGTCAAAATCAAGAAGATAAAACTTTCAGTTACATTAGACAAACCCCCTGCGTATTTCTCACTGAACACCTAAACCCACTTTAGCAGTAACTTTTTCGTAAAAGAACTTCTGAAAAAACTTCAATTTCTCTTGGGCAGCTGAAAAGAAATCCCATGAGAAGTTGGAGTTTGTTTGTTTGTTATAAGAATTTGGAGAAATATTCAGGTACCCTTGTGAAATACTTTAGCTTACAGCCACGAGAAACACTGTTCAGAAATTAAACACGATAAATGTGTAACAAGTTACAAAAAATAATGCATAATGTATTGAAAGTTGTTGAAACCACAACTGTAATGTATACCTGAAAGAAAGCCTTTGCAGGTATTTCAAATAACTATCTAATATGCGCCAATGCACAAAATGAATGGCATTTAGCTCTTATTTATTTTTTGGTCATTTGTAGCGAGTTTTGTAAATGTTGTGACGGCCCCCATCATGCTTAAAGTGAACAAATCTTACTTAAAATTTAAATTAGTAAACTGGAACCGAAAATATTCGAAACGTCGTCTTCTACATTTGTGTTTTATAGAAGAGGAGTTGCCGTCTATTCCAGTTTACTCGTCAGGAGTACTCTGCCTATCAAAGAATCTTACTTAAAGTTTTAAAACTAATGTCCAAAATATCATAGCTAAGTACCTTAGGACGTTTAATTTTATTAACTGCTGTCAAGTGCATGTTATATTAAGTATTTATCTAAATTAAAACTGCGCATGGAGAAACATTTGCACCAATGCTAATTCTTTTGTAAACAAAAACGTACTGCAATTTTATGTACCTTGTGTTACCTCCCAAATTACTGACTTGTAATTGTACTATCTGTATTGTACAAATATTGTATCATATTGAAGGATTTTATGTTTTCGCCTGTTACATCATTCAGTGTAAAGAACTGACCAGAATAAGCAGTGAAATTAGTCATTTTCTGTAGATAATTAGTAAAAAACGTGTGCTAAAACATAGTAGAATTAATTACGATATTGATGGTATTTTTGTTTGACTCCTATGTTATTAGGACCCTTTCGATAAATCTATGGTTAAGTGTTTCATTTCGTTCCGTTTCATAATAGTTTTACTAGCGCTTTTTGTTTTATCAAAAGAGAAAAACGCTGAGTAAATTGCTTTCAAATAATTGATAGAATTTTATAAAATCAATTCATTATCTGTTATGACTAAAATTTTTCTACACTAAGTACTGAATGAAGATTTAAGTTTCTTCTTTGTAAAGCAAACAGTTTAAATGTGATTTCGGGTTGAAATTTAGTGTCCATGCAATTACCGCCAAAATCTCTCCTTTGAGAAAGATCTTCAACTAATGTGCAGCGAAATAACAACTCTTTACTTTTTAAAAAGTTTCACAGGACCCCAATTACACTGAAGTGTCTAACTAAATTTACCAGTTCATTAGGTCTATTCTAATTATGTTCAATTTACTCGAATGTTCAACCTTAATTACGTTATCTATTTATCAATCAGACTAGCCAATAACAGCCAGATTTTAAAGCTTAAATTTCCATCTATTCTAATCACGTTAAGCTCTGACGGAGTTCATTATATCATAACAAAGATTGATGACGTCTATTGTGACGTTTATTTTATGAATTGCTCTTCTTTATACTATTGTAGAAACCCCAAATAAGGAAATTTAAAAAATAATAAAAATAGATTAATAAAATAAAGAAAATCGAAGCATGTTGGTTTATATGACATGTCAGGTTTTATGAGATCGTTTAACTAATGCATCACAACATTTGGTAAAATGTTTGAATCGTGTAGCTTTAGCTCTTACTTTATGTTTATCAAAATATCTGAAAACTAGAGTGAATATACGAATGTTGTGTAATATCATCATAGTTTGACAACTATATATAGTATGATTTTTATACTTGGTGACACTAATATCATTCAGTTTTGTGTTGTTGTTTTTTTGTATTAAGGCACAAAGCTACACAATAGGCTATCTGTGGTGTGCCCCCCACGGGTATCAAAATCCAATTTCTCGCGTTTTAAGGCCACAGACCTACCACTGTGCCACCGAGAAGATCTCAGTTTTGTGGTTCTCATATCTGTCTTCTTGTTCTTTGGTTTGCTTCTTTTTTCATAAACACATAAACTAGATTACATAAAATTATCGGTATTTTATTGATTGCCTCAGACTTGCAAAAGACAACTTCAATGAATTTCCGTGAGCAAAGTTTCCGAAATTTAGAAATTAAATGAGTAGTTTAGTAAAATCCTCAAATATTTAGTACTGTATCATCAAAAGAGTACAGATACTTAAACATACGCTATGCGCTTTACCTAGCTAGATTAGATTTGATTTTGTCTGTAAGTAATTTTGATTATCAAATTCTAAATGTCTTAAATTGACGTAATGGCTATCACTGAATTCAGAGAAAATCAACCATGTTTGAAGTAATAAATTCTAAGGCCTTACTTAGATTCACCAGTTTTCTAATTGTTTGTTAACATTTTCTCAGAGTTTTCGCTGCTATCTAACTTGTTTACCATAGAATAGTTAGGTTATATACAAAAAGGTTAGTGCTAGTTTATAATGATAAAACTAGCTTCCCACATTCAAAATTTGTACTAATATAACTATAGAAAAACCACATTATATATAATTACGAAACAATCAATAGAAGTATTGTTTAAACAGCATTATAGTTACTTCAGAAAATTAACAGAGTGCCCAAAATTAGCTATTATACTTATACCAAGGTGTTTAATGCAGTAAAACGACGATTGTACAAGAAAAAGACACAACAAAACTTCTCTTTGTGTACCGCTGTCAAGGGCTCAGCGGTAAGCTTCAGGACTAATAACGCTAAAATTCTTGGTTTGGTTCCTGCTTTGGAACATATCAGATAGCCCATTGTGCTCAATAAAAAACAGACTTTGTGTTACCAACTGTAGTATACTTTTATCAGTATTCTCAAGGTTAAATCGTATTCAATGAATGCATAGGATTTGTTTCAATACAATAATGAAGCTTAAACATTCAGTGGATATTATTTTACAAAGTGAATATATATATATATATATTCATTCTTATTTTTTCAGCAAACAGGTTACAGTTTTGTTTTCCAAAAATTGACTATTTGCCAAATATGTTTTAGATATACCTAGCAAGTCGTTTCGGTATTCGATATATTCATGATATTAGGAAATCACGTTAATTCAAAAATTAAATGAATCTCGAAACAGGACACCTAATATAAAACATTAGTAGTAGACCTATTATATTTTTTAACACTGCATTCTTTAAGAGACTAGATAAATAATGCAGTGTTAAAAATATAATAGGTCTACTAATGTCTTATGACAAATATAATTAATTATAATCATGCTTCGCTAACTTGGAAAATGCTTTCACACCATAAAAATTGTTAAAGAAACCTAAAAACCCGAGCGCTTTCGGAAGGTACACCACCTTCTTCAGGGTTGAATTGGGAAGGATTACGAGTTGTAAAGTGTGAAAATTGATGAAGTGATATTCAGTGTTGTCATGGGTGGCAGCTCATTGTGACATGGAGTTTAGGCTAACTTTAATTTAGAATAGTGCAAGTGTGGCTGATTTCTAAGTGTACGAAAATAAAGGAATAAGGCAGAAAATGGGAGTTTGAGAGTCATAATAATAAGTAATGCACAGTGGGCTATCTGCACTGTCCCCAAAGCAGAGCTAGGGACCATAATTTTTGCTTACAAGCCCTCGAGCTCAACGTTTAAAAATAATTTGCAGAATAACTTTTCAAAACAATATGGAAAATAAAATGTGCTCCATGGGGGGGGGGGGTGAGATCAAGGAAAAGAATGAATAAAGTTTAGAAAAGACATTGCTAATAGAAATGAAATAAAACTAAGAATAAAAAATATGATAAAAATTACTTGAAATAAAAACAATGTCGCAAAAATCAGTAAGTAATAAAACATATTAGGATTAAAAGGAAAGTATAAATCTCATTCACGTAAAATGAGCAAAAGCATTTATCTGACAGATAACTGATTGAATGCTGAAAAAAGTGAAATTCTCTTCAGTTTAAAGCGATGGCTAAAAACAAAAAAGAACTATTTGATTCTCTACATGTCTATGGGAGGTTTGTCGTTGAGCGATGTCAATTATTTAACCTGTCTATCATTTTCAGAGTCTTTATAGCTTCTTTTATATATATATTTTAGAGTATCTCTGGTTTTCTTGAAATATTTTCGTCACTGTAAATGTTCTTAATACGGAGGGCTTGACTGTAGGTGATATTCCGTTTAATATGGATATTTCTTTAACTTTTGTAACGAAGATATTGTGGTGCAAGAAGGTACCATGTATTTGCTACCCCTTTAGTCAATTCGTATATATTTCCAAATTTCTGTTGTTTTTTTTTCAGTTAAGTATGGGCATAGAGAGAGTTACTAAAGTAAAAATTCTGCTATTCATTAAGTATGTACTCTTGCAGGAAAGATAGCTGTGACAGCTGTCTTTTTTATTGGGGAATCGTGTAAATGCCTAAAGTTTCCTAGCCACTGTGCTGGAAGTATGTGGTTTCAGGTCACGTAAAGAACGTGTATTCGGTGAGCAACTTGGCTTTATTTATATATTTTGTATTTAAAAGGCCAGAAAACTTGCTTCCTTCTCCCCACCAATTCTAAAGTTAGCCAAATTTGGTACATATATAATACTGACTTTGTGCCGCTACTTCACAATTTGTTCTTCACTACAACTAGACCTATAGGGCGCTCTTTGTTGGGGCTAACTTCACTACAGCTCCACCCCCAATACCTCTGATCCACATGAAACTTGGCACACATATATAGCGTTGATTTTGTGACGCACTACAGAGAGACTTACGACACAGTAAATCTGTGAGGGTAACTTCAAACCAGCCCCCCTACACGCACACACACTGACTCGAATCCACATGAAATATCGCATTAATATAGCTTAACAGAAACGAAAGCAAATGGAACTGTATGGTCGCACTAAAAATATATTTTAGCTTTCAGATTTTGTTGTTTTTCTAGTTTCCTCGACTACTGTAAATAGCTAAATACGCCATCTATGCTATAACATTACCGTCGATTATTTTGAGAGCATTTCATTGAATTATGGCTCATAGTTCATACTTCATAGATTTATCCTGTTACATTATGTATTACAATTTCGAATGGTCTGAAACCGAGCTAAATGATAATATAAATTTAGTAGTTAAAAAATGCCGATATGTATCCAATTTATAATATTTGCCAATAAGATCGATACACACAGTTTCCTTTTTTTATTCAAATATGTTTTAATATACAAACAGTAATACAATTTACACTAACAGTTATTACAAATAGTTATTACAAATAATGATTTATATACAAATGTTTTACAAACTTACAAGCAATATAAAATCTTTCTGGTCTGGAACTTCCTTGAGGTCTTATCGAGGGTTCACGATGAGTGAGTTAATTTCGAGTTGACGTAGGTACAATTCACTTGACAGGGAGCTAGCTAGCTCTGTAGGCCTCGCTGATTACACACCGCTTACAGGTCGAGCTTAAGTTTTTTACTGCTGAAGTTATATAATGACTAATGTCCTAATGTCCGATGTGAATCCACTGAAGTTAAATGACTTGTAATGTTCTAAATTTATAAATGTTCCTGGTAAAATATCTGAAGTTTTCCGATTAATAAGCGTTATAACAATTATACCTTCCGAAATTTATAGTATACCAACTATAGCAAACCAATAATAGATACTGTTTTTTTTAGGCGTGTTACGTTGGTTATATTTATAGGCGTATGGAGAGTTTCTCGAAAATTCAGATTACGTAAGAATATAGAGCTACACTAGCGTTTACGTACACATATATATATTTTGTTGATTTTTACACTTGAGAATCTTCTACAACTTTAGAGAAT
>NW_013666104.1:231821-240571 GCF_000517525.1 Limulus polyphemus | reverse complement strand
ACATTTCTAAATATAAATTGAATTTAAAGAAACATCGATATTAAAATAAATATAGAATAATAAATCCGTCACAATCCTTATAGTTTTAATAAACCTTCTGTGGTGCTTGTCTATTAATGTTTGAATGCCATTAGCATGATTAGTCTGGCTTTTTGGTACAGGACTGTAAACATAAAACTTTAAAATATTTCATAACAAATTAACCCTATTCATTATAATGTCGTATATTTGGTATCATATCAAGTTGAGTTTATTGTTTATTTAGCTTCTCTGACTCTGAACTGCGCCGTTCACATATTTCTTATATTCAGACTTGGACAGATGTATAATTCTTAAGTTTTAATTAACTCTTATACTGGTTATATATATATTACAACAATGACGTATTGTACACATTTTTTTACATTATGTACAATGTTGCTATCCTACACTTCATTTTAGGCTATACTACAACGCTTGAAAGCATCGCATTCTTCTTAATCTTTTGCAAACACAGAACTCGTGTCAATTCTCAGAGGTAAAATTCATTCTTAGTGTGTGTTTTCTTCCGAGAAAGCAACAAGTCGCCAACCTCATAATTTGAACTCCGCTCTCAGACCTGAAATTTTCAAAAGAAACCGATTTCCAAAAAGCGTGTGATTTGATGTCAGTGACCGTAACCTGTCACTTCAATCAGCAGTTACTAACAATAATATAGTTAACAATTTCTATGGAAATTACATAAATAAAAGTTTAAAAAGTCAATTTATAACACAGATAATGAGTCTATTAGAATAAAATTCACGCTTATGATATTTTATATTTACATTGGTCAACAACACTCGAAATCGTTTGGAATGTACATTGCAATTTTTTATATATCCAAAATACACTATATGAAACTGACTTTAATGTATAAGCCACTACATGAACCTGATTTTATTTGGTATAAGCCACTATATGAACCTGATTTTATTTGGTATAAGCCACTATATGAAACTGGTTTTGTTTAGAATAAGGCACTCCATGAAACTGGTTTTGTTTAATATTAACCACTATATGAAACTGGTTTTGTTTAAAATAAGTCACTATATGAAACTGGTTTTGTTTAATATTAACCACTATATGAAACTGGTTTTGTTTAAAATAAGTCACTATATGAAACTGGTTTTGTTTAGTATAAGTCACTATATGAAACTGGTTTTGTTTAGTATGCATCATTATATGGAATTGGTTTTGCTACTATACATCATTATATGAAACTGGTTTTGTTTAGTATAAGTCACTATAAGAAACTGATTTTGTTTAGAATAAGCCACTATATGAAACTGATTTTGTTTAGAATAAGCCACTATATGAAACTGATTTTGTTTAGCATAAGCCACTATATGAAACTGGTTTTGTTTAGAATAAGCCACTATATGAAACTGATTTTGTTTAGAATAAGTCACTATATGAAACTGGTTTTGTTTAGTATACATCATTATATGAAACTGGTTTTGTTTAAAATAAGTCACTATATGAAACTGGTTTTGTTTAGTATACATCATTATATGAAACTGGTTTTGTTTAGTATAAGCCACTATATGAAACTGATTTTGTTTAGAATAAGCCACTATATGAAACTGATTTTGTTTAGTATAAGTCACAGCACCGTGAAGACAGCCATTGTGGGTAATTAAATCTTTATATTAAATTTATAAAGTAATGAGGTAGAATAGGTTTTGCGTAGATAGCTTGTGCAATGTTCCTACTGCATCTCATTGCATCGTCCGAATTAACCAATCTGGAAGATTTGCGGTCATGTTTTCTGTATAGGCAAAAGCCGTTAATTTAAGCTCACACTTCACAGCAAAAATGTACTTAATAAATGTCTCAGTAGTTATACTTCGACGGTTAGTACACGGGTCAATATATTTGACTTTAACAATCTGCTGGTTACTTTAAAGCTTTATAATCAGTGGATGTTTTCTTTTTGTATTATTTTTCCATATTTGCCCTAAAAATATAAGTACAGTTATTTGGAGACATTAAAAAGTTTTAAATTGGTTTGTTACCGCTTCAGAAATCACTCCCCTATTTTGCTAATGATAACTTTTCGGACGAACATAAAAATATTGATTTACAGATGACTTTATAGAAAGAAGTGAATCTTTTATATACAACAGCCTAGAACCATGACATTTTTACTTCAATAACCTGTAGGACATAAGCACCAGTAAATAGATAAGAAATGAAATTCTAATTGCCTTTCGTTGCTCTATATTTTAAACTATCAGAACGAGTTATTCTGAAAACCAGCGATATAATTCTGTCTACAATTCACAATTGAAGAACCTTAAAAGACTGAAAAAATGCCTAACTATTACTGTTAACGTATATTTTGATTCCCTAACTATATTTTTAGTTCTGCTAGTTATCTCTCCAATTTGTGTTACACCTTCGTCCTTTCTTGCACTGAGATAAAAGGCTTCTGTAATTACACCTGCAAGTGTGGTGAAAGCCACAGGGTCTCGCTTCCTTGTCACAAGATCAGTTTGTTCTTTAATTCCAATGCTTTGCTGAAAAAACTGGTACGTTATAAGTCACGAGGTTCTGAGTTATCTTGTGATGAAGAAATACAGAAAGCGGAAAGAGCTGAAAACCGCAGTTTAAACATTTTTCATGAAATGAGACCCCAGTGCAGTCACATAGTGTAGTATTCAGAACTAGTATAACGGTATAGTTCCATCTAAATGAATAATATTTCACACTATATGGTTCGTTGCTAGTAACTTTCAAAATCAAGAAGACGTACAAAACAATATAAAAAAACTTACGCCAAGCAAGTCTTTGACTGTTTTTTTTTGTTTTGTTTTTTTGGTGAAACTGAGATAAAAGAATCTGTGTTTGTTTGGTGAAACTGAGATAAATGAATGAATATTTATCGTCTTATTAATATTTCTTTGGCAAATCCGACATATCACAACTTTTGAGTGATAAAGGTTTTAAGATTAAGCTTGGCGTGTTTGTTTCGTTTTTCTTCTTTGGGTTGGACTTATGTTCAGAGGCATGTAAGGTGTTCTTTCATATACAATATGTTTTCTACATATATACGACTGAATCGCCAAAAGTCATCGACTTCATCCCAAAGCACGAATGTTTTTGAATCCAACAATGATTCTTTCCAGTCTTCTTACGTTTCTTTTATATTTATGTTTAACGTACTGAACTCAAATGGAAATTAGATAGAAATAAGTGCAAATACAGAAGTGTTGTTGTTAAAAGATGTTATCTAATAATAGAAATATTATCTATGAATTTAGAGGTAAATGAGTTTCGGCCTAAAACATGTCAATAGGTATAAAGGGAAGCCCCCCCCCCCCAGTGGCACAGCGGAATGTCTGCGGACTTACAACGCCAGAAACCGGGATTCAATACCTGTGGTGGGCAGAGCACAGATAGCCCATTGTGTAGTTTTGTGCTTAATTGCAAACAAACAAATAAAGTGGAAGCCTGTAAGAATTCAACCTGAAGATATAAAACGCCTTCTTTTTAGCAACAGATACTCAGTAGTGGAGGATAATACTTATAAGATAGCCCAACTAAGCAATTCAACCTGGGAACGAATGTCTGAGGAACTAGAAGGCAAGATTTCTGGGAAGACTTTTTAAACTTTTGTGAAAGGTAACAGATATGGTATTTGGAGAGTACCGAACTTACACTAAAAGGATGTTGACGTTGAAAAGGAAGTGAAAGCAAGCCAACTCAGCAGCAATAGTACATCTTCTGATGACAGCGATTTTTATGAGAAAAAAGTTACAATAGACTACTAAAAGAAAGACAAAAATTCAGTACATTGTGCTAAAACGAGGAGCATGGAGGGATGCGATTTTTTACGAATTATGAGGTGTGTCAAGGATAACCTGTAACTGAGTATTCAAAGGGCAGAAATATAACCAAACACCAAAGAAAAACATTACTTAAATATTCAGAACAATTGTTCTGAATACTTGTCTTTAATTTAATTATAACTATTACACAAGTCAGAAGTAGATCATGTTACAATTACTTTTCCCGTGGGAACGAAGCTCGTAATGAAAGATAAATTAACGTGCTGCGAATGTAATAATGATTGTCTAAAATTTTGGTGGGTACAAAAGTTGACATTTACTCTCACAATATTAAGTATTCGCTAAATCATTCAGTGAATACGTATACTATGCCACTGAATTCGAATCCGAATACTTAAATTTCTCCTGACAAACACAAGTATGAATACTCCCAAAGCTGTATTTGAATATGAATACCCCATGTCTGACTTCAGTTAGAGTCATGAGGCAACTTGTGTGCGTGGGGAGGAGTTGGGTGGTGGCAGCTAACTTCACGTCAGCTCACCAATGATTCTTATCCACATGAAATTTATCGCTAACAAATTCATCTATTTTATTGCTCGTACACTGCAACCCTTCTCATTAGTGGAGTCAAAAGATTTTCAAGATCTAATGGCAGCCATAGATTTTCGGTATATTCTTCCCAGTCTCAAGCATCTGTATACAAGGTTGATCGAGAGCAGGTTTGATGAAATACAACAAAAAGTCATCCCTATAGTGCAACTTATACCCAGCATCAATTTTACTGTGGATATCTGTAGTAGCAGACAAATGTGCATCTTTCTTGGAGTCACTGGTCATTTTATACTTGACTGGAAAATGCATGCAAACAGTCATGCTGGCATGTCGGCGTTTCAAGAACGTCACACACCTGATGACATTGCAGCTCAATATGATGAATTAATGAATCTCTTTAGCATCAACAACAAGATGTCATATGTGACGTCTGATAACGCATCCAACATGGTCAAGGCTTTCTGCCTGCCTGGAGTTGAACTGTAAACATTACGTAGTGTGAGAGATGGTGATAGCTCATCTACAGATAGTGCAGAAGATGAACGTTTGGATGAATCTAAATCAGCAGAAAATTTATACTATTTTTTTTCTTAACATGCCTCCTGCTTTTCCCACACGCTAGAGCTTGTGGTCATGGATGACATGAAAAAAGCTGGACCATGCTGAAAGTAATTTCTAAAACATCAGCCATCGTGTCCTACATTCGAAAGTAAACGCAAGCAACTGATCTACTTGGGGGATAGGCCATAGTTCAGTTGGAAACACTAACATGATGGAACTCAGAAATTAAGATTATTATGTTTTAATTAAAGAATCCCAGGAGAATTTAGATAATCTAGATACTGGTACACAAAAACTTACTTTTCATGATCGAACTATGCTTGTAGATTTGGTGACAATACTGACACCTTTTGAATAGGCAACAGATTTCAGTCAGGGTCAGAACATTGTTACCTCCAGTTATGTAGTGCCATGTGTTTATGGGCTATTGACTGAGATTGACAGCATGCAGTCCAGATATAATTTCAATCTTGTATCTGCACTGGAGAAATCTGTTCATGCCTGGCTGACTCAGTATTAGCAACGAAGTGTCTTCTGCTTGGATGCAGCATTGGATCCTAGATTTAAACTTTATTGGTGTTTCACTGGACCTATGGTCTATGAATCCAATCGAATGCTCTCGCAGCAAGAAGCCAAGAAAGTTTCCTCAACAAAAAATCCCATTCCCACGCAAAAGAAGTAAGTAAGCTCTTTAGTTTCTTTGCTGCCGCCAAGAAACCACCCACCTCATCTTCAGAGTATACAGAGGTCAACACCTACCTCGATGGTACTTGCATTCCTGAAGAAAACAACCTTCTATATTATTGGAAGATCCATGTAAAAAAAACAAGTTTTCCACCCTATTTCTACTAGCCAAACACTTCCTGAGTGTTCCAATATCCTCTGCCATCGTTGAGCGTTTGTTTAGCATCGGAGGCAAAACCCTCAGACCTGATCGCCACTACCTCACTGACAAGATATTTGAGAGACTGATATTCATAAAGAACAATGGACAGTTATTATATCTAAAACTTTGTTATTGCATTTTGGAAAATAAAAATATTGAAATGCTATTATTTTATTTGTTTAATTTCTAAACAGTTTGTTTCATAAAATAAAAGTGTTGAAATCTTATCGTCTGCTGTTTTATCATTAGCTCATATTACATAACAAAGTATTCATGAATGTATTCGTATTCAAATACTTAGCATTTTTTCTGTATTCGTTTTCGTATTCGTATTCATAAAAATATGAAGTATTTGTATTTGTATTCGATTACTGATCTCCCATATTCGCCTCATCCCTGGTTGAAGTGCACCACATATTCTGGAATTTGCGAAACAAAATAGCATAGCATCAGCATGAGATATGTGCTAAGTTTCATATGGATCAGAGTCAGTGTGGGGCTAAAGTGAAATTAGCCCCCCCCCCAATAAACTCTATTGTAGTGCAGCAGAAAATCTGGACTTTGTGGTACAAAATAGAACAAACTCAGCACTAAATATGTTCAAAATTTTGTTAGATTTACTGTTGGAGGGACGAGCAAGTTCACGAACCTATATCTAAACCCAGAATATTAGATTTTCATTTGTAAAAAAAATACAAAAAAAAGATTGTTCCTAGATTGTTAAAGTTTTCGATTTAGCTGTTATTTTATTTTGAAGGTTAATCTGGTGTTTGACATTGAAGCATTGTTTTCATTATAAATTTTCACTTTATTTTCTTTTTATCTTACACTGAACTTATAAGAGATCCAGTAAAGAAATTTTGTTCACATTCTCTCTCTATTCAGTTCCACACATCCAATACAAACATTTTCCTTTGGTATGTATTGTGTTTGTAATTTGATTATGTGTTTTGACATTAAATATTGTGATTTTACATTTATATCTGTTGAGTCCTTCTTTGTTGAAAAACTCACTCGAAGTTCGAAAATTAACGGACTTATGTTTCGCGACAAAATATATGCGAAATTCGTATGCCAGAAAATACCAGTGTTGTGGTCTGTCAAGCTTTTCTTCGAGTTCATTTGTAGAAAACCACCTTTTAACAAATCAATAACCATAAGAAAGTTATTTTCGAGAGAGGAACAATTAAGTTAAAATTGATAGTTTTGAGGAAGAAGTTAGAATGATAAAAAAAAGTTATGAAGTGGTTCAGCACATCTGCCCAAGAAAAGAGCATTCTTGTAGCGTTTAATAGTATGAGGTTGTACAGCAGTGCATTTCTGACTGTGTTTTCCATATAACCCAAAACGATGCAAGTAAAGCAAAGAGTTATTTTAGCACCCCTTGCAGCAGAGGTATTACTGTAATATCCAATGTTATGTTCAAAGTAATTCATGGATAAAACAAAACATGCCGGATGAAAAACTGTTTGTGCTGCGGATTCGTTGTATAGATCGAGAACAGTGTATAAGGAGGAAACGGTTACAATACACAGAACACTATTGGAAGATAATAATCTGTTGTTACTGATTCTCTCAATGATGTTGATAAAATGTTTCGTGTCTTTAACGTAAGAAAGGGGGATAGTGAGTTTGTTTGTTGTTAAGCACAAAGCTACAAAATGGGCTGTCTGTGCTGTGCCCACCACGGGTATCGAAATCTGGTTTTTAACTTTATAATAGTGGAAATGTAATTAATGTAGTGGTCAGCATAAATAGATAGCTTTCCGATGGTCAAGATAGAAATTATTGGGCGGACGGCCAAAGTTAACAGAACCTAGAATTAAACAAACATATCCTTGGACAAGCCTTCTAGAGTATCAAGTACTGAAAGGTGTTCATTTTGATTATTTTGGAGGATTGTTTAAGCTTGTCACTGATTGTTTTATTGTAAAGTGAGTGGTAGTGTTCCCAGTGAGCTTCTTATAGGAGTGAGTGTTATTAAGTTGGCAGTTAGCCTCAATAATATATTCTGCTAACTAAGGATAAGAAATGTGCCACCTTTGTCCATAAGATAATACTGATATTAAATTAAAGGCTCTTAAGATTACTTCTTCTTTTTGGTTGAGGTTATTGGAAAAGTTCATGGTTTATTTTAAAGTTCGGATTCAGTTCTTTTAAACAGCTTTAATAAAAACTTTATAATTGTGATTCTCTGTTTGTATGTGTGTGTTTTGCAGGCGGGGGTTCAAGAATATTTGTCTTTAAAAGCGGATACAGTTGTTTCTATAGTGGTTATACTGTGCGGTTCAATACGCTGATTATCAGAAATGAATGAGTGCACTTAATACGTTATCCAGTGTTCATCAAGCAGACATGTTACTATTAAACTTGTAATATTTATTCTAGACTATCCATCAAGATCAACTAAAGCAACTAGTACGAACAGATATTGGGTTAATTACCATCAACATTTGCTAGTTTGATTAGAAAGGAGTAGCATTATTAACTGTTTCAAAGGTGTTCAAGAAGAAATAGCAAAATTCCCTAACGTTTTAATACGAAACTTTCTTCAAATACAACATTTTATATCTGCTCTGTACTCACTAAATAACTTATTATTGTACTTAAGTAAAAGTTTCCATCATTAAAAATTAAACTTCGTTCTGCAACATTTCTAAGATTAATTATATATATATTTTAAAAGTGAGTATTACTCTTTATCTAACTTAATCATAAAGATCTGCGTGCTGTGACATACTTATTAGAACAAATAAAACCGTAGTAAGAAAATAAGAGGCCCGGCATGGCCAGGTGGTCAGGGCGCTCGATTCGCAATCTGCGGGTCGCGGGTTCGAATCCCCGTCCCACCAAACATGCTTGCCCTTTCAGCCGTGGGGGCGTTATAATGTGATGGTCAATCCCACTATTCGTTGGTAAAAGAGTAGCCCAAGAGT
>NW_013666104.1:224669-231468 GCF_000517525.1 Limulus polyphemus | reverse complement strand
AGCCTTCGTGTAGCTTTGCGCGAAATTCAAAAAAACAAACAAGAAAATAAGAATCCAAGGAAATGTTTCCGGTAATTAGCTTGATTGTCTATCATAAAACTATTAAATCGGTACTTCTTTACATGGTTTTTACTTTTTTAAATGATTTAATATATCTATTGATATTCATTAAACCACATTATTTGAATTAAAAACATACTATACAAATGACTAAACAGTTCAAAACGTATTATACAGAGAGCGTTAGGAACAATAAACATAAAATTTCTTTGTTTGTTTTTAGAGCAAAGTCACATTGGGCTATCTGCTGTATCAACCGAGGGGAATCATCAAGCATCGGATGTGTTATTTAATTATAAAGGAAATCTTATACAATGCAATAACGTAAAATGTAGCTTATATTTGATTTTTTAACATATTCTCGTGTTTCATAAAAACATCGTTTGACATAAATTGGAACGTTTTTCATTTCCTTAAAACATTTATCTAAAAAAGTCACGATATCATTTCATTACATAGTATGTATCAAACTTACCAAATATCGACCAGTGGTCATGGTTACACAAAACATATGAAGACATAAAAGTAACTGGGTCAATGGCGAAGGTTGATAAATATTCGTATTTATGTATACAGTTAATTTAATCAGCCTCTGTTATAAATTAAATTGATCAAAGTGTCGTTATGAGATATAATGACATTAAAGTGAATATGTACATTAAGAGACTGGATACCTATTCACAAAATAATAAAAACATTCAAGATTTTTAATACTAATTTTATGGCATCATCAGAGACAGTCGCTGTCTGCACAAAAAAGCGTTGCAACTCTATATTTCGTAATATATTGCTGAATGTTTTCATAGACATTTTATATATTTATTATAGTGTTAATTAAAGTATGAAGATGTAATGAAAATAAATTTTGCTTGTTCTTGATAACCTTCGTTTTACAGCAGGTTCTTCAAGGAAGTACTGAAGCTTAAAATACAACAAATAATATAAAAGTTGGAGCTTGCTTCAAGCTATAAAATCGTTTTATTTATTCCTTCATAATTTATATGCCAAAGACAACAACCGGAAAAATACGGATTAAGTGGTCTTTCAGTCTATGACAAAACTGAGATGTATACAGTCCATGTTGCTCTCATTTCTAGGCAGCATATTCCAAACTGATTTCCTACTGTTTTTCATCTAATACGTATAGTTTTAAATAAAACCTACTAAATGTTAGTTAGATTAAACAGAAAAACAACAAATGCATTCGCATTGTAAGCAATACCAGGAGTTCGAAAAGTCTGTAACCACAGAGTTTTCAACGAATCTTCGTCATGAATTCGTTGTTTCAGATGTGATTTTTGATGTCTTTGATCTTCTCTTTGTATACACGTATCTTGAGCAGTCCCCATAAAAATAATTTAATCAAATTTTACATTAACCTTCCGTTGGGAACAAGCTTCTTTGTCACACATGAGGATTAATTCGACCTTCTCAAGCTTTGACAACATCATAATGTGTCACGTATCTGAAAAAAAAAAATTAAGAAAAACTGCAAATCACCTATGGTTCCAGACGTTTCAGATACCCTGTAGAATAATGGATTGTTATGTATTTTGATAGTTTTTATACAGAGTTTGTACAAAAAACATGAAACATCTAATAGTAGCTATTAATAGCCTTTGGTTACTAGAACGTCCACAATTATTCTTAGTAGAGTATCTATAAGTTCCAGGTAGCTATGCTGATCTTAGTAGAGTATCTGTAAGTTCCAGTAGCTATGCTGATCTTAGTAGAGTATCTGTAAGTTCCAGGTAGCTATGCTGATCTTAGTAGAGTATCTGTAAGTTCCAATAGCTATGCTGATCTTAGTAGAGTATCTGTAAGTTCCAGGTAGCTATGCTGATCTTAGTAGAGTATCTGTAAGTTCCAGTAGCTATGCTGATCTTAGTAGAGTATCTGTAAGTTCCAGTAGCTATGCTGAAGAATCGGATCACATTCATAGAGGAAATAATTTTCCATAAAACATGGTGGTCTCTTTCGCTTATGATGATTTTCCATGCACTGTTACATTTACCTGGTGAGAATCATAAGGTAATCACCATGCTTAATAACCCTTGTACCTCTTACAAAGTCAAAACGTTGTGCAGTTTGAGTCTTTAAAACACCTATTAATCGGGTTTCTACAAGCTGTCCTTTCTGAAAAGAGTTTAAGCCACACTTCTCTCCAATATTGCTTAACAATTAATGTGGAATATTGGTTACATACGTTTAAACAATACAAAACACCTGTCTGAGAAGTCAACCAAATATCAAGTTAATCAACCACGTAGCTGTAGATCTATCCAGTACAACATCTAAAGGAGCATGAGAACATCTGAAGATGTTGCTATTTTTTCATCCGACCGTTGTAAACTTCACATTTTCATCTGCTGATTCAGAATGTTGAATTTAATATGAAACCATTACACAGAATAAAATGTTTGAACGCTTCACATGAATACAACTGTTGGGTACCAATCACTTGTGTTCAGGTACTTTTATAACGAACATTAAAGTTAGTGTGTTTAAGATTTTATAAACTTTTATGGTGTTAAGGTAAACTGTTTACAATTCCTATACTTATATAACAGTACACTGGAAAACTTGCCAAGATGTTTATATGTAATCTCTACACTAAGAGCGGAAATCATGATTTATTCTATCAAAAATATAAAAGGTTTTAGCAGATTAGAAATCCCCTAAATGTATTATTAATCTTATATAGGTTTATTTTAAGCGAAGCCTCGTGAAAGATGTTATTTCAAGGAGGCTTTTTCGATCTTACGAAAACTTCATAAGCCATTTGAGCTTAAGCGCAATGAATTTCTCAAGGGAAAAATGATAAAAAAGTAGAAGTAAAAAGAAAAGGTCAACATTTACTATATGTTCTAGGTTAATGTTTCCTTATATGCCAAAATTTTCTATGATAAGCTATGATAAAGAGCAATATATATATATATATATACAGGGTTTAGTATGTTATATGAATACAATTTTGAGCACCTAAATTTGCAAATTCACGTGACAACCGAGACAAAGTCCTGTATACCAAAACTACACTTTACCACCGCTTGGTAGGTGGTGTGATTCAAAGTTTATTTTTGGAAGGGGAATATAACAGCCCTTTTCTTTCCGAAACAAAGTATTCATACGCTCAGATCATAAAAATGTTTTTCCATTTGAGATTTAGATATTCTAAGGAAGGATATACCTTTCACTTAATGGCATTGGAAAACAAATAAACTTGAGGCACCATGAACATTCAGAGCGCGAGAGCTGCAACAAGTCGTATCCTTGATGTGTTAAACAAATTGTAACAGGTGAGATTCCACAAACATAAAATTCAGTGGCGAAAGCCGTCCACGTGTATCAACCTATCTTACGCAACCATGGAGACGAAAGGATCGGGGTAAAGCTTCTATTTTTACCTCCCATTCAACTGTTGTATATCTCAAAAAGACTGAGAATGAAACGAGTATTCATGCTATTCCATATAAAGACATACCATTCAGTTAACGCTTGTGGATTTCAGTGCGATAGGACAATTGAAACTGGCACTGGGAAATCATCGCCCTCGTAAACTGGGTAGATTATCGAAAGCGTACATGGAGAAATGGTGGGCTTTGAACATGATATTCTTTCGACGGAATCTTTTGCAATTGTTTCTACGTTGCAGTGCTATTTTCAAAACGCACGGTTGTTAGACATAGTATGATCGGAGTTGGCTACATAGACTGTAACAACTTAGAGAGGCTCCAAAATCTTTTAAATATAACGTATTCAATACTCTGTATATAAATATATAAAATCACTTACTCCTATAAAGTTTCTAATATATTACGAAAACTATTATCATCTGACTTTAAAATGTTTTAAAGAAATATTAGCAATCAGTTTCGAGACGTACTGTCACTTTCCTAGTTTATATCATAACATGAAATCCTTTTAGTTTTCTCTCTGCACGAAAGTAATTTTAACTTTCAGACAAGAACTTTTTCATCTATTGATATTTATACATGGTTGTTCAGAGGTTTATCTAAAGAAACGTTGCAATCTTTTTGTCTGTTTGATTTTATAAACACAAAACTGAATAATAAACTAACAGCATTGTGCCCTTTGCAGGGATTGACCCTTGATTTTAGCGTTAGAAGCCCTCAAACTTACCGCTGAATCACTAGGAAGCAATATTCTATTCAACTGTCCTATATTTCAAGTAGTAACTTTGAATAATGATATGTAAAAGGAAAATCTAACAGAAAATTATATAAAATATTAAGATCTAGCTCTTTTACTAATTCTATTTGTGTTTTGAATCTTAAAATACGCATATATATAAAACTTCAGTTAAAGGGAGAATGTTTTCTAGTTAAATTTCACTAAAAATATATAATGCTTAAAAGAATTTGCATTTAAAAACCGAGAAAGGTATTATCTGTAACTGTCAGAATGTTCCTTTGACCGTGAAGATCTCAAATCGCGCAATTTGGGCCATAGAAATTGTTTACTGTTTTTGTGATATATCACAAAAACAGAATCTGAGATCTACAGTGCCAAAAAAAAAAAACAGAATAAGAAGTAATCACGATTGTTTAAATGGAAATAATAGTTAATTTAGTTGAAGTTACTTTGAGGTAATTTTGACAACACCTTAGTCTCGTACAAGATAAAATACTTTATAAGTGTGAGAAATGAAGACAGCTGAGTTATGCTTTACATAAACCATGTAGTGTGCGAAGACGACGGTGTTCTATTTTCTATTTCAACAGTCCGAACGAGCGGTAATCAATGGCCGACTTGACTATTATGTTTTCCTATATAACAGCACGATTACCCGTTTCGTTCTCGAGCTGCTTGAGGTTCACGATGGTTGAACGGCTATGTCATCGTAGCACCTTAAGTAAACTTGACCTGTTTCACTTTTCTATACCAGGATCTTATTATCTGGTGTTATTTTACCATATAAAAACCGATTTTTCCACTGGCCTTTGTGTTCACGGATCCACACGGGTTACAAGATGCTGCTCTTTACTTACCAAGGCAGGTCTCTTTCTGGATGGTCTAGGTGCCCCAAACTTCCACAAAATTCCAAACAAAGTCAAAATGTAGTTCTAGTACATGCTGTTTTATTGCGACGTTATATCAATTGTAGTTGGTTCGTGACATGTTGACTTACATATTCAAATTCATTTTAATATAACATATTTAAACTTTTGTAAAATACCAAAATAATAAATGAAGGTTAGTGTACCCTAATAATGTATACTTTTATGTTTATAAGCGGGAATTGGATTGTTTGTGTGTGTGTGTGCATCGTATTCCTGCTGAAGTAAGTAAGCAACAAGAAAACGAATCGCTTACAAAATTACTTTTGTAGTCTTGTGAAGCTCTTTCAAAATCATTCGTTCAGAAATTCTTTCTTGTTTATGTTAGTGTTATTGAATGAAAACACATGCTAAGTAAAACGTGCCAACTATCACGAAAATTCCAACAGAAATGGCATGATACTTTTTCTGGGGTTTTACTTTCTGTTTCTTCCAGTCTCATGTCTTAAACAACATGAACGTACAAGTGAAACGTGTATTCCCTTGTGATTTCAAATTTGCTGTTATACCCAGAATATACTACAAAATGTTCTTAGTGAGATTATCTAATAATTCCAGAACTCCTCAAGCTTACGGTAGTTAAAACAAAAAAAAACAATTTTTTTCCAAGAGTCCATATGATGATTGCGTAAAGTATTTTCGGATTTATGCTTTTAGTAGTCTGGATATCAAGATTAGGAAAGAATATTTGAGAGAAGTAAAATGATTCACTAAATAAAATAATGATGTAATTATAATCTTTTATAATAGTTCTTACTTCAAAATTTTCTCATTGGAATGCTATGAGCGTGAAGTTCAGATCCCACTATTAGGTCAGACAAGAGTAACAAAATAATAGGTAGTGGGTGTTTGTTGACCGGCTACCTCCCCCTCTATCGTCTACAAGTTCAGAATTCGTTACTGTTGGCTCAGATAGCCTTTGGTGTACCTTTGCGTAAAAACATGCACAACAAAACGAATTTTTTGGTTGAGATGTGTACAAAATAACACAAAATATGAACTAAACACATCTTAACAAGGTTTTTGTTCAGATTTCCTATTAAATTTTCTGATTCCATTTATCTTTATTAGAGATTAACAAATAAGCAATTATATATTTCTAAGACGATATGAAAAAAAATGCCATTATAGTAAACCGCTGAATGGTAATCAGATGTAATAACTTTCCAACTCGAATTAACGAAAACGTTAAAACTACACAAAACATTAGCTTCAAATGTTTAACTCAAATAATTTAATAAAATTTGATCACATAACCGTTCATCTTTAAAAGGGTCATTTTCTCGTGTCTCACTTAGAGATGAAACTCTATATTCTGACGGATTTACTATTATATATTAAATTCATTTATATTTAGAAATGTATATAACTTGTACAGTTAAATCTGTATTACGAAACTCCCGCCTATACTCTAAAGTTGTAGAAGATTCTCAAGTGTACGAATCAACAATAAACGTGTGTAAACTCTAGTGCAGCGTGTTGATATTGTCACGTTATCTGAATTTACGAGAAACTCTCCACACGCCTGTAAATATAACCAACGCGACGCGCCAAAAACATTATATAATACTGGTTTGCAATAGTTGGTATACTATAAACCTTGGAAGCTATAATTGTGATTAACGCTTATTAATCGGGAACTTCAGATATATTGACCA
>NW_013666104.1:216505-224547 GCF_000517525.1 Limulus polyphemus | reverse complement strand
AATCATTCAACTTCAGTGGATTCACATCGGACATTAGTACTTTTACGAAAACATTACCTAACGTGTCACCAGTAGGAAAAATCGGCGTGCGATCATTAAATATCACAGAGCTAGCTAGCTCCCTATTAAGTGAATTATACCTACATCAACTTGAAATTAACTCGCACATTGTGAATCCTCGATAAAACGTCAAGGAAGTTCCAGACTAGAAAGAAAACTTTATATTGCTTGTAAGTTTGTAAAACTTTTGTATATAAACCATTGTTTGTAATAACTGTTATTGTAAATTTTTATTATTGTTTGTGTATTAAAATATATTTGTATAAAAAATAAGAAAACCGTGTTTATTAATCTTGTTGGCAAATATCATAAATTAGAGATATATCGGCATCTATTTAACTACTAAATTTATATTATCATTTAGCTCGGTTTCAGACCATCCGAAATTGTAATACGTAACAATGTTAGGATGTTAAAAACAGATTTTCAGTCAACCACTTGAAGCTGTTTCTATTAGTTATTTAAAAAATTCCTATATTTTTCGTGTCGCTTAAATCAAAAAGTTAAGCCCCCCCCCCAGTGGCACAGCGGGATGTCTGCGGACTTACAACGCTAGAAACCGGGTTTCGATACCGGTGGTGGGCAGAGCACAGATAGCCCATTGTATAGCTTTGTGTTTGACTTTAAAGAAACAAAAAGTTAACTTCGATTATCTAAATAATTAAAACATTATTTTAAAATAACATCACATGTGTCAAGGATCATAGATATAAACACCATTGATTTTAGCACAGATCCCATCAACAGGACAGCAATTCTATTTATTTGGGCAGATAAATCTTTTCCACATTATTGTTTAATTATCCTTACGAAAGGTTGCATTAATTTCATCCAGAAAGCAACCGAATCGATTTTTAGACAGTTAATTAGTATTGTTAAGTAAACGAGTGATATATGTTGGTTTAGCCATTTAGTTCAAGCAACTTAAGAAGCTATCTATTTTATACATTTATCTAAAAAGGCAGATTTATTTCAAATTAAGATGCACAAAGCAACTTTGTCATTTTCATTTCGCTAATAGTTGGACATTATTGTCTGCAATCAATGTACTTTTATATATATATAAGATTTCAAAATTAAAATATTATTAAATTTTGACTACGAAAGTAGTCCTTAAAACATTAATTGTATAGTTACTGGTTGAAGAACTATGAAAACAGTCCTTAAATCATTTATTGAACAGTTACCGCTTGAAGAACTATGAAAACAGTCCTTAAAATATTTATTGTACAGTTACTGCTTGAAGAAATATGAAAGCAGTCCTTAAATCATTTATTGGATAGTTACCGCTTGAAGAACTATGAAAGCAGTCCTTAAAACATTTATTGTATAGTTACCGCTTGAAGAAATATGAAAGCAGTTCTTAAAACATGTATTGTATAGTTACCGCTTGAAGAACTATGAAAGCAGTCCTTAAAATATTTATTGTATAGTTATCGTTTGAAGAAGTGAGAATGAAGTCATCAAAACACTCATTGTATAGTTTCCAATTTGAAACATTTATTAAAGAGTTTCAACTTAAAAAGCAGGATTGCAGTCTTTCAAACATTTCTTATATGCCAGGTGGTTAGGGCGCTCGACTCGCAATCTGCGGGTCGCGGGTTCGAATCCACGTCACACCAAACATGCTCGCCCTTTCAGCCGTGGGGGCGTTATAATGTGACGGTCAATCCCACTATTCGTTGGTAAAAGAGTAGCCCAAGAGTTGGCGGCGGGTGGTGAGGACTAGTTGCCTTCCCTCTAGTCTTACACTGCTAAATTAGGGACGGCTAGCGCAGATAGCCCTCGTGTAGCTTTGCGCGAAATTCATAACAAACAAACAAACTAGGATAATAAAAACAAAGTGCAACATATACTTTATTATAGCTCATAAATAATTTAAATTCGCAGAAAAAAAATATTTTCAAGATTTCTTCACTTCTTTGGAGAACTGGGGTTAAATATAAATATCTTAAATATTCCTTATGTTGTTATATAAACATAAACAAACTTGAAGAAATAAGATGAAATAGGCAGCAACTACTTGGCTGCTAGTTCAGCATGACACTTATGAAGAAAGTCTTGGAAAACTAATCTAAAAACTAACACAGATTTGTTCTGTGTTTGTACTGCTAATATAACACCAAATAATCGGTTTGATAGAGCTTTTATACCTTTGCGTTTAAATAAAACTAACACAGATTTGCTTTGTGTTTGTACTACTAATATAACACCAAATAATCGGTTTGATAGAGCTTCTATACCTTTGTGTTTAAATAATTTCTACACTATCAGACGTAGATTGTTTACATAATTACACATAATTGTTTGAAATATTTAGTTTACTCTTTACTTTATGAGCATTGAATTTTGTATTTTTTCACCTTGTAAAAAATTTTAAGTTGAATGTACGAAAACAGGAAAACAGACCTAAAACGTAAATTAGACAAACGTTTAATGGTGTTAAAAGTACGATGATGAATGTGTACGTTTTATTTGATTAATATTACGCTTCATCTTATATATATGAAAAATAAAAATGTTTATAAGATAGTATATATTTGCATCGATTGATTTAGTGAAATACTGCGTGAAAAATGTAAAAATATGACTTCTGTTAAACAAAATAAAGATACCAGACTATTTAAACTAAATATACAAAACTACAGAGATGACATCATAAATAGCAGATCAATTAGCAAGTTTACGAACTACACATAAAGAGTTAATTAAAACTAATTTTGTAAAACGATTATAGTCTGTTTATTATATTATTCACTGTAATAGTTTGTATAGTGAAAATGAATGTCTGAATTTCCCATTGTTAAAATTAGGACAAGACTTTAATGAGATGCGTGTTTAGGATGAGATAAAATAAAGGAAATGTTGAGTGGAGTTAAAGGTCTTTCAGCAAAAACTATTTACATAACATTTACTGAAAATACTTTACCACAGTCGTGTAAATACCCCAAAAAATTAACGTTTTAGTTAGTAGTTTAAATCTGAATTTTGTTTTATTAAACAACCTTTGTTTAATAATTTCTTTTCGGGTACATTGTGCTACCGTATATTAAAAGTCAAAAGCAAAAATGACGTTTCGTAGCACAATAGAGATGGTATCTGTGTTATTGAAACTAACAATTAATAATTAAAGCTTTTACCTTTCATTGTTTCCAAAATGTAGTTTTGTTTTTCTTTAAACTTATATTAGTTAGTTAGTTAGTTTGAAGTTGACCACAAAGCTACACAATATGGTATCTGTGCTCTGCCAACAACGGGTATCGAAAACCAATTTCTAGTGCTATAAGTCTGCTGTGCCACTGGATGGCTTAAACTAACATAACTGATTTTCAATCTTTGGACTTTTATTATGTTTGGCAAATAATGTTTATGTTTAAGCAGAGATACTGTTATAACAAATTCACCTGCATGAAATAATTTTACAAAAATCAATCAATAAAAATAGTAGAGATCTTCTTATTTAATGAAAAATAAAATAAAGTACAGTGAAAAGTAATACTTCTTCCACTGCGGAATTGTAGTTGTACTTATACTTCCAGAGGTGTTAATAACCAAAAAACCCTTCAAATGAACTGTCAGTAAACTAAAAATATATACAAGAGATTTTGATTGGCTTTGCTTTTGATTTGATTTTTTCCACTGAAAAGAGAATTTATGGTCATTTTACGAGTATAAGAATGTTAAGTCCATATAAATGTTTTAGCTGCTTTTAAACAGCTAGATAAAAATGACTTTTGTTTTTCAGCATAGACTTATGGCATGAAATATTAATTTTTTTTCTTTCTTTTTTTTTTGTCTTCTTGAAATACATAAAATATTTATATCTCATCTTAATATTCATTGAGATGTAAAACCCAAACGATAATCCCCTGTTTAGTTTTTCTTTTTAAATTTCGAAATCATCAACCGAACTTTTCACTAAAAGACTCAAAAAGTAATCATTCAAAGGTAACACGTATGAATCGTCAGTTTATAGGTCATTTCCTTATAAGTTTACATAAGCCTTTTATGCTTGAAGAAAGAAAGAAACAAGTACATCCGCCATCATAACAACTTTGCACGATGGTATTTTGGGTATACTATTAGGCAGCTATTTCGTACGTTATGAGAATGCATCTACTTGTTACTGTAATAAAGGACCTTTCAAAGTTTTCATAAAATGCCCTCTTAGCGACACAGCTGTCTCAGTAATTTAATGTCCAATATGTAAAGCAAAGAAAACCGAACAACATTTTTGGCGTTATATTTTATAAAACAGGGTGTTTTTAAATATGCACTGGAGATAAGGAGTGGTATAAACAACTCACATTTGTAGAGCACTCCTTATATTTGCATATACAAAATAGACAGATCATATGTTGTGTTAGATGACTGTTAAATCTATAAACGCAGAGCTATAATATCATCACGCTTAGTGTAGGAGAGTTAGTTTCTGTTTAGAGGCTATCAAAAGTGTCAAACGGATGACGATATTATGCCAATAGAAAAAATTTCGGACACCGTCCGTTCGTTACTGGCCAACAGAGACAAAATAAATGGACAGGGTTGTAAAGTGCAACACCTGTCAGACCGTGTTTCAATTGACCAATTCTTTCAATATATGTTTAAGGTTAAACTATCTCCAAAGTAACATGAGAATGGCGATACAGATATGCAGGAAACCACGATTAACTTCAGAAATATTCAGAGTACTTACTGTTGGCACTAAAGACTTTTAGCATGTAATTTAGTCTGCAGATCTGCGTTTTGCCATTTCCTATCCCAAAATAACAGTGAAAAGTTCGAGAAAACCACTCGAGGAACGAGATTCTACTTAGTTTGTTCCGACAGTAGAACCTGCTGAAGGTGGTATACTAATTTGGAGACACTTTTGTGGCAGGTTTCAAGCTCTTTAATTCATTTTAAAGGGTAAATAATATTTTATTGTACCTGGACGTTATTTTCGATGATGTCCACCCAAAAATATTGTATTTCCATGGTAATGGTCAGAATATTTCCAATACGATAATACAACAGCTCCAAATTTGGCTCGAAAAGTGCGATAGTAATGTCGTTCACCTTCTTTAGCCAATAGATTTATTGGTTCACAGTGTGATTAAGCATAATTTGGACAAAAGTAAATGTCACATTTGTTATTGTTATCCTGCATTGTTATCTGTGATCCGATTGCATATCATACGTCTCGAAAAATGAGCAACAATCGACTAAGATATATGGCATCTTATAAACTCTGTTCTCTGCCAAGACCAGACTATTACTGCGGCTACAGGTGGACCCATACAGTATTAGTTGGGTTCCCGGTAAAGTGGCCACATAGTGTAATAATAATAATAATAGATAATTTAATACCAAATTGCTTGTAAAAATCTTTGTTTTATAATCTTGCTGTCATTTTTGCGTTTTAGTTTTGTTTTAGAAATATTGTTCTGCATTTCTGGATTTCTACAAGTACGACTTGTAAAACTTTCATTATATTTTCATTGACAGTCCTACTTTTTGTTTCACTTTCTAAAATAATATACAGGTTACAATCAATATTAATATGACTCCTCTATAACCTATATCATTAAACTATTACTTCTAGAGATAGAAGATTTTAAACGGATGATGTGAATATTAAGACAATTCCGAAATATATTTTAATTCCATGAAATAGTTTTAACAACCCTTTGATACTAAAAAACAAATGCTCGAACAAATATCACAATCTGTACAGCTACTTATCAAATAGGTGCATTACTTTCTTTATGCAGCATCATTCACTGATAATCCTCATTTGTTTTAATTTACCATCTGTTAGAACATAAAAAAAACGGTTGTTTCAAAGCTAGATTTAGTTTTTCAATCACTGGATTCCCACAAATCCTTAATTATTACTCATCCTCACGTCCACTATAATAAAATTTTCAGCTTTAATAAAATCCACCAGTAGTAACACTGCATTTCGCCAAGACCTGCTGATTAATATCGGATGCACTGGAGTGTATTCTTTTATTCCTGGTGAGGATCTTATTGAAGCTGACTATTTCATTATTATCCGTAAAGCCGGAAATGAGCCGAAACTTAGGGCTGACGAGAGTCTGGTGATTGCAAAATAAATTCTAATTTTCGAACAGAAAAATTCGGTTTTTATTGTTCTCCTGAAATTGTACGATTTTTCGCTGTAGTTCTTTTTTTATTGATTATTTTACATAGCTTTTATTATTTATAGAAATACGTACAAAAGGTGACATTTCTGTAATATATAACACACTGTTTCTCAATTAACTTCATAAATATATCGATCCCACTAACATAGAAAGAGACACTAACAAAGAAAATTCGCTTAAAAACAAGTTAGTTTTGTAAGTTGTCTAAGTTATTAGGTAACCTGATGTATAGCTCATCTCAGTGTATCACAAAATCACGTTTTATCCTAATCGTAGTATTATTGTCACTGTCTAACAAATTAAGAACATTTTCATCGCATAAAGTACTTTTCTCAATCAACCAGAATGCCAATATGAAGTATTTATGACTCACAACAATATTTTTACATCGTTTGTTGTTATATTGTTTTGCCTCTCATTTTAAGTAATGGTCGGTTTTATCCGTAAGTCCTAGGGATTGCTATTAGATGTTGTCTCAAATGTTTTAATGGGCTAAAGGAACTTTGTAACATATCTGCAATATAACTGAATGTAAGTTTCTTCTGCATTTTATAGGAGTCATGGCTTCCTTCAGAAGTAATGGACGCACTGACATTAAATTACTTTTGTTAAATTCATATCGAAATCAGAACACTTCGTTCTCTGGTAAGTTTAACAAATCTAATATATGCATAACTTGGAAGAAAAATCTATGGAAAAATTAGGGTTAAGGATTAGTGGTATACATTATACGAAGAATAACTTCCAACAAGAAAACATATGTTTAACATTGCAGAAGCGTTTGAGGTTTTACCCTAAAACTACAATATTATCATAGCTAAGACTGTGATGAGAATAATCAAATAAAACCAATATCTATAAACTAGTAAGAAGGAAAACTTCCGAAATGACAGATCTGATACTTATTGTAGTTTAAATGCGTTCGAACAAAGGCTTTTATATCATGTTGTTTAGCAATAAAAGTGCTGTTGTTAAGTCAATGAGCTGAAAGTATAAAATGAAATTTACAAACTACAAAACTGTTGTTTTCTGTCTGTCTGTCTTTGGTTTATATCTATAATTTATAATATAAGGAACTTCTTTTCTATGTGGTTTCTCGCTAGCTTGCCTCATTAAAAAGATATGCACGAGCATACGTGCACGCATGTGGATAAGATAAATAATAATACTCAGGTGCACACATTCAGGGTCCACTTAATACGGGTGCAAAATTTCAGGTTTCCAGGTTCTTTCCTCTTGGAGCTATGGCAATCACACAGACACGCATGCACACGCACGCACGCACATGCGTGTCTGTCTGTCTGTCTGCTATTTATATTTTTTAATATAAAGAACCATTTTTTCTCTATCTGGTATTTCGCATAAAAAGATGCTCACGCGCATGCACGCACACTCGTAGATAAGTAATAATATCCAGGTACAAACCCTCAGGGTCAACTTAGTATGGCTACACAATTTCAGGTTTTTAGGTTTTTTCCTCTTGGAACTATCGCAGTCACACATACACAGACAAGCACGCACGCACTCAAGTGATTGTCTGTCTGTATGTGGTTTTTATTTGTAATATAAGGAACCACTTCTTTTCTGTGTGTTTTTTTTTTGCTCGCTTACCTCAAAAAAAGATGCACTCGCGCACGTGCACACGCACTTGGATAAGTAATAATACCCAGGTGCACACCCTCAGGATCCACTTATTATGTGTGAAAAATTTCAGGTTTCTAGATTCTTTCCTCTTGGAGTTATGGCAAGTCATACATACATACACACAGACCCACAGATATGCCATTTTTATATTATCGATTATAAGTACGTTATTTCTTGTATGATTATATA
>NW_013666104.1:210365-216472 GCF_000517525.1 Limulus polyphemus | reverse complement strand
CATACATACACACAGACCCACAGATATGCCATTTTATTATTATCGATTATAAGTACGTTATTTCTTGATGATTATTATATTGTATATAAAGTTTGTTATTTTAGTTTGTTTGGAATTGTACACAAAGCTACACGAGAGCTATCTGCGCAATCCGTCCCTAATTTAGCAGTGATAAACTAAAGGGAAAGCAGCTAGTCAACACACCCACCACCAGCTCTGTGGCTATTCTATTATCAACGAATAGTAAGATTGACCATAACATTATAGCGCTCCCACATTTGTTTGTTTGTTTTTGAATTTCGCGCAAAACTACACGAGGGCTATCTGCGCTAGCCGTCCCTAATTTAGCAGTGTAAGACAGCTAGTCATCAACACCCACCGCCAACTCTTGGGCTACTCTTTTACCAACGAATAGTGGGATTGACCGTCACATTATAACGCCCCCACGGCTGAAAGGGCGAGCATGTTTGGTGTAACAGGGATTCGAACCCGCGACCCTCAAATTGCGAGTCGAGTGCCTTAACCACCTGGCCATGCCGGGCCTGCGCTCCCACGATTGAAAGGGCGAGCAAGTTCGGTGACGGGGTTGCAAGTTAAACGCTTTAACCACCAGGCGACGCCAGGACTTTGTTATTTCAAGAGTTTTGCTTGTTTGTTTGAAATTAAGCACAAAGCTACACAATGAGCTATCTGTGCACTGCCCACCACGGGTATCGAAACCCGGTTTATAGCGTTGTAAGTACGTAGACATACCACTGTGCCACTGGGGGGACATTTTAAGAGTTTCAATTTAAATTGCAAAAGCTGGTACAACTTTAGAAATCTTTAGGCCCAAAATTTGTGACAAAGATCACGTAAACTGATTTTTTTTCACATTCCGCTTAATTTGGAGTCCAAAGAGAACAAATTAAGAGGAACGTGGAAAAAGAATCATTTGCAGTTTACGTGATTTTGATCCCAAATTATATTCCTAAGACGTTTTCTTGTCGTTGTCGCTATTCTTCATTTTGCTTTTCTACACGATGTTCTGATATATAATTACAGTCAACCGGTGTGTTAGCGGTAAGTTTACAGACTGTAATGCTAAAATTGGGAAGTTCAATTCTCAGCGGTGAACAATGAGCGGATAGCCCAATTTGTAGTTTTTCAATAAACTAACAACAGCATAATTACAAAATCTATACTAGTCCATCGATAGCATTTCTATATATAAGTTTTTATATCTGGTTATTACGTCCATTTCAAATGTTGAGATATTTGACTTGCACTTAATTTTAGGTATGATAAATCCTTTAGCGTCAAAATTATAATGCTACAAAGCCAGTTTTTGCGTTTGCATATGCTGCTACCAATAAAATATTATTATACCTTTGCAGCTTATTACCATAGCTCTTGTTTCTTTGCCTTTGAGGTTTTTCTCTAATTGTACAATTACAATCGGTTTTACTTAGAAGGAAATTCTGCGATTTTTTTTCATTGCTTAACTAATTCTGAAGTTTTTCTTTGATATATTCGTTTTCAACGCATGATGTAATGTTCTACATAACATTTGATGATTCCTATTCTTTAAAATGTATATATATATATGTACATATACATGTATAAATGGAGCATAATTACGCTGAAGCCATCATACGTTCTCAAAGTAATGTAGAAAGAAGGAGCTTATTAGTGGAACATCAGCAACCGTAATTAAAATTCCTTCTTCATCTGGAAGATTGTAGTGGCATGTAGTTTCTATGACACTTCGGACATGTATATGGCTCCAAAATGTTTCTTTCAGGTGACCCTCAGCGCTCTTGAAACTTATGCCAATTTGTCCACTAGAGCCACTTGAAAGTAATCACATTTTGTACTTGTACCTTCTCCAATAACACCAATTTACCGTCACGTTTCTGGGATAACGTCATAATGTAAATTGCAGGTAATTAGCTTTATACATACCGTTATGAAGTCTTTCTTCTTTTACATTCTCATTTGTTTTCAGTTGCATTATTAAATGCTGCACTTTAAGTTCCTTTTTCGGTTTACACATAAAGACAGTTACGATTACCTGTTTACTATTATTACAGTATTTTTTGTTCTTAAATGTTGTGAAACATGAATTATATGGAGCTTTCCACTTTTTTTTGATAATTAACGAAACGTAACGAATTTATTTTATATAAGTTTGCCAGGGAGAGGATTTCTAAACACTAAATCAAATGAAAATGAAGGTAAATAGTACCCCAAGTTTTTACACTTTGAATAGGCATATATTCAGTATTCAAAGTAAATCGTTTTAGTTTATAAATTCTCACAAACCAAACTTCATGTATTTTGTTATCAGCTTGATCTTTGATTAGATGGCCCGGCATGGCCAGGTTATTAGGGCGCTGGACTCGCAATCTGAGGGTCGCGGGCTCAAATTCCCGTCCCACCAAACATGCTCACCCTTTCAGCTGTGAGGGCGTTATAAAGTGACGATCAATCCCACTATTCGTTGGTAAAAGAGAAGCCCAAGAGTTGGCGGTGGGTGGTGATAACTAACTGCCTTCCCTATAGTCTTTCGCTGCTAAATTAGGGACAGCTAGTGCATATAGCCCTCGTGTAGCTTTGCACGAAATTCAAAACAAACCAAACCAATTCATACTGGTTTCGAGTTGTTTTCCCTCTAATTTATCACTGCTAAATTAGGGACGGCTAGTGCAGATAGCCCTTGTGTAGTCTTACGCGAGATTCAACCAAACAAGTTAATTATATTCAAATAAAATGAAACGTTGTCCTTAACAAATATACATAATGGTCTGGCTCTAATAATGCTACAAATTCCAAAATTGGTATTCTCTTGAAGTCTCGCTCTCGACATTGTCAAATTATTTCAATTATTTTTTGTCTTTAGATGAAAAAATTAAGTTGATCTGTTTGTTTGATACTTTAAACGCTTTTTCCACAACAAGCGTATTTTACAATTATATTTAGTTAGAGGAGCAGTCTTACAAAACTTGTTATTTGATCAGAAGTTACCATCACAATTTATATGGCGAATATTCTACTCTGGCAATACTTTGTTTATTAAAGTCTACATAAACAGAAAAAAAAAATTAATTTATTTAAAAACAACACGAATAGAGAAGTTTGTTAAACTGTTTAAGCATTGTATGTATTGTTAAAGTATTTTGACAAAAACAACGTGTCTATTATTTTAGCTTAATTATTTTAAATACACCCATCAAAATGCATATTCTTTTTAAATGTGAAAATAAATTTAAGCTCATTATTTTTATGTGTAATAATGTTGGCAATAATACATATCTTTCTTCACGGTTGAATTTCATTATACTTATTTTTCTCTCGTTTGTTTAACTCCCCAAAACTTAGTATTTTACAGAAGAGCCTAAGATTCTTAATTTTTTTCTTTACACATAATTAAACTAGTTAACTAAACTAAAGATCTCTTGCGCAGAAAACATCCAGAGTACTTCAAACTAAGTGATTTCTTATAATGAATTAGCTTTTGAGAACAACATATGATAACTCTCAAAGTTTAATTTTAAATTCTTATATATGCGTGACATTTTACAGAAAACATATGCAAAAAAAAACGAATTAACTACGTGTATTTCAATCATTCTACTTGATGGTATTCTACTTGCTCAACAGCAATAAAATAATAAAACCTTGAAAATGTGATTCAGGCGACGTTTCCTCCAAATTGTCTTATTTTACAGGTTTTATTATTTTTAACGTAAACAATAGAATGCCTTCAATTATTTCATCCTTTGAACTTTAAGATTTTCAAATTGTCATTAATATTAAACATTGATGTATAACATTCAAAATGAAACTTCATTAATGCATATATTACATAAAACTTCTATGTTATCAAACAATAATGCTGCAAGGTCTATGAAAATTGGCTTCTTTGGCTAGAATTTTAGATTTTAACATTTTTACATGACTCCTAAGACACTATAATTTCTTTTGACGTCAGCCTACCTAAACTTAAAATTTAAAATATTAAAATTAATAGCCATATCACGGAAACTTGGTAGCATTAGCTTCATAAATGCTAATACTTTTCTACAACACTCCTAAAGACGAAGTTTTAAAATGATTTTACTAATCTTCTTTCTCTCTACTCGTTTGCCAAAAAAGTGGATTTCATTATTTTACTTTTTTGTTTGTTGTTAAGCGTATATATCGGTTGTTACATGTGACAATTTCTAATAGCCTAAAACTGAGTTAAATTGTAATTTAGATTTAGTAGTTGAACATATTTGCCGATATATATTTAATTTATGATATTTGCCAACAAGATTGATACACACAATTTTCTTTGTTTTATACAAATGTTTTATTATACAAACAATAATACAATTTACAATAACAGTTATTACAAATAGTTATTACTACCAAATAATATTACTATTAAAGGGTTCACTATGAGCGAGTTAATTTCTAGTTGATGTATAATTCACTTAACAGGGAGCTAGCTACCTTTGTCCTTTGTTATTCACCAGCCACACACGCCGAGTTTTTCCACCGATGACGTTAGGTAACGTTTTCGTGGAAATACTAATGCCCTTGAGAATCTACTGAAGTTAAATGAGTTGTGATGTTCGAACTTTGTAAATGGTCCTGGTCAAATATATGAAGTTTTCCCATTAATAAGCGTTATAATAATTACAGTTATAGTTTCCAAAGTTCATAGCACACTGACTATAGCAAACTAATAATAGATACTACCTTTTTTTGGCATGTCGCATTGGTTATATTTATAGGCGTGTGAAGGCTTTCTCGAAATTTCAGTTTTATGTAACAATACTGACGCTAACACAAGCGTTTACGTACACTCATATATTGTTGATCTTACTCTCGAGAATCTTCTACAACTTAGAGAATAGGCGGGAGTTTTGCAATACATATTTAATAGTATAAGCTATGCATATTTTTAAATATAAGCTTAATCTATTTGGCAATAAGCCTCTGGTACTAACTCGTATGCATTGAGAATAGCTGCTTTAACCTTATCATAATTCATACAATCTTCTAGAGAGAGAACAGCATAAGCTTCTTGTGCTTTACCAGTTAAAACACTTCGTAATAATAGTGACCATTTTTCGGTGGGCCATTCCATGGTTTGGGCAACCATCTCAAAATGTTGGAAATATTTATCAATTTCATTTTCATTAAATGGTGGTACTTAACATATTGATTAAGTTCAAAGTTGTCATTTTTCTTTGGTCGATTGGAGTTGAGTCTAATTTCCATTTATTTCAGTCTAATTTCTTTTTCGGCTTCAATGCGAGCTTGTTCTTTCTCGGCTTCAATTCGAGCTTGTTCTTTCTCAACTTCGATATGAGCCTGCCATATTATTCTATGATGTATATTTCTCATCTTTGAAATCTTTCTCGTCTTCGATACGAGCTTTTTCGGCCTCGAGACGTTTATTTTCTCTTTCAGCTTCAATACGAGCTTGTTCAAGCTCGAGTTGTTTCAGTTTTAGCTGTATCTCTAACTTAACTTTATCACTCAACTCCGAATGGCTAGTAGGTACTCTAGAGTATTCCTCTATTACTTCCTCCGGCAATAAATCATTGTCGACTAGTATTTCTGTAATACGCTTTTAGTTAATTTTTTCTCATTGATCTTTTAACTTCTAGTTCTAAAACTTTAGCAATTTCGAGCAATTCATTTTTGTTATATTTTTCTAGTTGTTCGAGGGAGGGTGGTTCAAGAAAATCTTGATATTCAGACATAAGCTAATCTTGTCGAAACTGAAAAAATATAAATAGTATTATGATTTAAATTTGAATTTAGATTGAATTTTGTCTCTAAATCAGATCTCGGACACGAGCCTCCAATTTATTATGTTAAGTATGAAACTTTCTAATAACCTAAAACTGAGTTAAATTGTAATTTAGATTTAGTGATTAACTATATTTGCTGATATATCTCCAATTTATGCTATTTGCCGACAAGATTGATACAGACAGTTTTCTTTGTTTTATACAAATGTTTTAATATACAAACAATAATACAATTTACAATAACAGTTATTAAAATAATTATTACAACAATGATTTATATGCAAAAGTTTTACAAACTTACAAAAAATATAAAAT
>NW_013666104.1:203577-209342 GCF_000517525.1 Limulus polyphemus | reverse complement strand
CTCCTTCATTATGCCCCAGCCACACACGCCGAGTTGTTATGTAATGTATTCGTCAAAATACTAATGTCCGATGAAAATGCCCCCAGTGGCACAGCGGTATGTCTGCGGACTTACAACGCTAGAAACTAGGTTTCGATACCCGTGGTGGGCAGAGCACAGATAGTCCTTGTGTAGCTTTGTGCATAATTAAAAACAAACAAACAAACAAACTGATGAAAATCCACTAAAGTTAAATGATTTGTAATGCTCGAACTTTGTAAATGCTCGTGGTCAAATATCTGAAGTTTTCCGATTAATAAGCGCTAATCACAATTATAGTTATAGCTTCTAAAGTTTATAGCACACTGACTATAGCAAACTAATAATAGATACCTTTTTTGGCGTATCGCGTTGGTTATTTTATAGGCATGTGGAGAGTTTTTCGAAAATTCAGATTATGTAACATTACTAACACGCTACACTAAAGTTTACGTGCACACGTATATCGTTGATTCTTACACTCGAGAATCTTCTACAATTTTAGAGAATAGGCGGGAGCTTCGCAATACATATCTAACAGTATAAGTTATGTACATTTGTAAATATAAATTATATTTAAAGAAACATCGATATTAAAACAAATATATAATAATAAATCCGTCATAACGGGTAAACTTTAATATTGTAACCATATCAAAATATAAAAAGTGGCGCGAGAAAGTATAGTTGCAACTAAAATAGTGTGTGAGAAATATGGCTAATTGTTTTATAAGATATAAGTCTCAGTGTTTGGATAACAGAGTAGTATTCAGAACTAATTTCCGGCTTATAAAATGTCCTATGTTGTAAATTAATTACTCCTTACTAAATATAAAGTTAAATTTATTACGTTTTTCAGCTGTATATGTATATATAAATGTTTGAAAAGCGTTAACTATAATAATCCTCATACTGTCTTGCTATGATATAATATATTCCTTTATTTTGGATTATGGTCATTGTTTAACTAACAGATTATATACCGGTGGAACAGCGGTACGTTTACGGGCTTAAAACACTCAAATCCGAGGTTCGATTCCCCGCGGTGGACACAACAGATAGCCCAATATGGCTTTCCTCTAAAATGATCAAACAAAAAAACTAGCAAATACGCGCAAACTATCATTCCAAAAACGTTTTAAAAAGTTTAAAAAGGACTTTTTTGATGTGGTAAAAACTTGATAAAAGTTTCAAGTCTGTGCAAAAACTTGCGTCAAAAATTTTAAAATACCTCTTTAGAAGTGAATATATTGTAGATATGTACAAAAAAGATGAGACTGACTTAGGCAGCTACAAAATTTGTATAATCCTCTTCAAATCCACAAAACATATGACCAAAAAGTCTAACTCAGCAAAACTCCTTATGATATTGAAATTGTAAGCATTTTAATTCATAGTGTACGTATAAACAATCGTAGAAATTTTCAAATGTCTATATGAAGGTTGAGGAGCAGCTGCCTATATGAAGGTTGAGAAGCAGCTGTCTATATGAAGGTTGAGGAGCAGCTGTCTATATGAAGGTTGAGGAGCAGCTGTTTATATGAAGGTTGAGAAACAGCTGTTTATATGAAGGTTAAGGAGCAGCTGTCTATGTGAAGGTTCAGAAGCAGATGTCTGTATGAAGGTTGAAGATCAGCTGTTATGTTACGAAAGCACTAGTTCCAATTTTGTTTAATATTATATTTGTTTCTTTTATGGCGTTAGATAAGATTGTATAAACTCTGCAGCTACCAAGTCAGCTCATCTTTCATACAGCTATATAGATTAAATAAAAAATTGAATAAATCCATATAATTTGAACAATTTCAAAAGTTGGCTTTTCATTAGAGATAAAACAGGAGTGGAAAAAGGCAAGGCTTTTGATCATATGTGGTCAAAATGACGTTCTGAAGATTCACTAATATATAGTAGCGTAGTGTATGGCAGACATGTATGTTGTCATGTGGCGTTGGTTAGGAATGAACCATGGTTCAAGGAAGCATTAAGCAAACTAAAAAGTATTTATGAAGTTAAATAAGAGAATTAGAGAAAATATCTGAAATATAAAATAAAAAGTATAAGTGATAATTTAGAAAAGCAAATTGTAGAAGAAAGTTTGTAGCTACAACTAAATAAAAATAGCATATGAAACACAAAGGAGTCAAATATTCGGTAAATTGAAATCAGACAGATGGAGTTAGTAGTTATTTAATAACATTAACAAGCAACGACGTATCATTTCTCATTTCGTTAAAAAAACAATAACTTGTGACATCAGTAACATTAAGGACTGAAATATATATAATGATCGGCTTATCTCTCAGGATTCTTGTCAGCAAGAAAACTCCATTATAGTTCTTCTCAAGAAACTTAAAACTGATATAATTAATTATTTTTGTTTCCCTAACTTTGATTTCTCGTACCACAATACGAAAAATATTCAAATATCTCGCTCCTGATACGCCTTTTGTACTTGATAATTTTCACTAAACATCGCAGTTCATAAATAATTACAAGACTGGTGTCGATGGTTTAAGCGTCCAAATTAATATAATCTAAAATAAAATATTACCACCTGGAAATTATTGCATTTTCGCTGTACAGCACTTAACGTCGGCTTATTAACCTAAAACTCAGCTTTAGATCAAGATAACAAACCTCGCGCTTTTCCTGGTAAATTGTGTGCCATAATACTTATTAATAATTTTATTTTGTGGAACGACTAACTTCGAAATTAAAAACACGTTTCATAAATTACTAAAATATTAAACATAGTTTGTTAAATGATTTATAAATAAATAAGTCTTCAAACACAGTACAGAATTAGTGTACAATAGATAATGTACATTAACTCTGTACTATGTCTGAAGACTTTTTGTTAGATCTGTAATAAATAGGCGCATTATTTTTATTGTGATACATTTATCTATAGTTTAGTATAACTTTTTAGCAAAATGAAACATACATTCCTGTGTTTTAGAAACAATTTATCTCGCTCAACAAACCTCTAATATAATGTAAGATGGATTACTTTCAAGAGACATCGGAATAGATAAGAAAAGCAGAGGTATTTATTTCTTTGTTTGGGACGCACAATAAGGAACAGAGATGATATATATAAAGAAAATATCTTTATAAATACTAATATCTGCATATCAGAGCGCAGTAAGGTAAGCCGATCTTTTGTTGCTACTTTGTGTCTTCTCAATAGTTACTTAAGTATGAAAACAAAATTCATTTGTTTGGTGTTCGTCCTCAATTCTCGGACACATCTTGTGATTTGTACCTTTTTCTAAGGACTATGAGACCATTTCTACATGGTTCTCCAAGCATTTGCTTCTTAATTTTTTTACAAGCAACATATAAAGTTTGATTCAGAAGCTTCTGGTGGGATCTTGTGAGTTAAATCAACTTATGACCAGTAGTAAAAACAAACATTACTATAGTAGCAATAGAAAATGCTTTGTTGTTGTTGCTGGCATTTTTCTTTTTCGCAAGCTATACATCGGGCTATATGAGTTCTGTCCACGATGAGGAGTTGAACTCCGGATTTTAGTCTTCTAAGTTCGTAAACCTACAGTTTACCCACAATGGGATAAAAGTATGTATTATATTTATTATGTTCATTAATGCAAAATGTTATTATCTGACTTGTTTTCTTGTTTACGGATATTTTAGTTTTATATATAAAATATCATTAAAGCTTTGTCCTTATTCTTATGAAGGGAGTGCAAAAGCTCCAATGTGGAGTTGAGTTCTCTTTTGGAATTTGTTCATACTGCTTAATACAGAATTTAAATACAAAAATGTTCTATTAACTTTTTTCTAATGCTCTAAACAGGTTATTCGCTCAGGTACCGTATCTCACAGAAAAAAGAAATAATTATAAATTAAGATTCAACAATGTGGTGGAATTGGTTATAACTAAGTATGACGTTGTAACGTCGAAACATGTAGAGTCGTCAACTTTTTGAAGGCCATAGATAGGCCTAAATAAAATGTTTTTAACTGTGTACCAGTTTAACGTTGAATATTCTTTATGATTTTAATGTTTATAACTAGTTTCTCGTTTATGGTGGTTTTGTCTTACTGAATGATCAAAACTCAAACAAGCAAGTTTTAACGTCACGTGACTCAGCCGGAAAAAAAGCTTAGAATCTATATAAAACATTACCCATGCCTTATGTTTAAACAATGAAAATTTTCAGCAGCAATCTTAAAACATGTAACTTTTTTTTCTTGGTTGAGCATTCTGGTTATTTTGAATACTTTTAGTTTCAGGTAATTCCTTTGCCCCATTTTAATATTTATAAGACAATTTAAATAAACCGTTACTCAAAATGAAAGTTCCCAGTTCCAGTGTGTTCAACATAATAATATACTACTTTTCAATAAGTGATGTTGATGCTTATTCAGAATCTAATATTATTAGCTTAATTTAGTGTTAAAAGCAATAATCGTTATTTTTTTTACTTATGTACCAATGACACATACAATGATTTTTCTATTGTTTCAAGTATACCTTTAAAAATGTACATCATATTTAGATTTGGAGTATTCCTTTAGTCATGTCTATGGATTACAGCTAAAACGTTTCTAATGAAATTACATTATTTTCCCCATTAGTCGAAGAGGAAATAAACTGAAGTGTTTCCAACTAGTAAAAAAAATTATTGTGCTTTTTTTGGAAATAAGTTATTATTTTTATCTGTTTATGATCAATTAATGAAAGGCACGTAACGTTTGTAATTTAGAACTAAATCACTTGGAAACAATTATCCAATTTATGCTTTGTTAACTATTCAATTTTAATTTGTAAACATATGTCTATGTATTTGTAAGCATAATCTCCAAGATGTTATTTATAAGCAAATCAATCTGAACTCTGACAGACAAAAACAGTAGATAAGTCTATCTACCAATAGTTAATAGTATATTAGGTCGTCAAGAAAAGAATGTCGTTTTTTTGAATAAACAACCCGAACAACTTATATATCAAACAAAACATTTATTAAATGAAATAGTCTCCATTCTTATCTATGATGCTTTTCCACCTTACAATCAGGTTGTTAATGCCCTGATTAAATAAATTACTTGGCTTTGAAGCAAGAAACATGTCGATGTCCTCTTTAACACCTTCCACATCTGCATACGTTTTCCCATTAAGATGGTATTGCAGCGAACGAAAAAGATGGTAATCTAATGGTGCCATATCTGGAGAATATGGTGGGTGAGGGAAGAACTTCCCAACCCAACTCCATAATCTTGTGTTGCGTCAAACGTGCCACATCTGGACGTGCATTGTCATGGAGAAGAAGAACACCTTCCTGATTGACGAGTGAAGAGCATTTGTGATGAAGGGCTTGATTTAAACGTTCAAGTTGCTTAATATAGATCTCTACATTGACAGTTCGCTGTGGATTGAGGAGTTCGAAATGAATTACTCCTTTTATGTCTTACCAAATACGAAGCATCACTTTCTGCGGACGGAGTCCAGGTTTTGGGGTCGGAAGTGTTTTTTGTCTAGGACTGAGCCATTGTTTTTGACGTTTAGTATTCGCATAGAGAATCCATTTTTGATCACCGGTGACAATTTTCTTCAAAAATGGTTTACGTGCATTACGCGCCAGAAGAGACGAAGCAACGTTCACACGTTAGAAACGACGATCATCGGAGTTTTCGTGAGGCTCACACACACCTTCTTCATGGAGTTTTTCCGTATTCCTTAGATGTTTACATATTGTTTCATGAGAGACATGCAATTTCAT
>NW_013666104.1:140200-203342 GCF_000517525.1 Limulus polyphemus | reverse complement strand
GTCTTCAGAGCATCAATGTCAATTCCAACATATCTGCCCTTGCCATCACAGTTTTTAAGGCTAAAGTCACCTGAATGAAATTTGCTGAACCATCGTTAAAACTTACGAACTTATTTCCATAAACTTCTTTGATATTCTTTGTGGCTACACGGGCGCTGTTTCCCTTCTTGTATTCAAACAGCATTATATGCCGAATGTGTGTCTCGTCGTGTGCCATCACTATAAGGGATTAGAGTATACTAAACTTTACACATCATATAGGCTACACTATCGTGACGTTTAGGTGGTTCATTTAACTATTATATGTGACGTACGTTTTTGTTGGGTTTTTTTGGGGGGGGGTTGGGGGGGGGTAATGAAAGTGTTCCAAAACGCAACATTAATTTCTTGACGACCTAATAGAATACCTTAGATAAATCTTTAACATAAGACATTGAGAAATGAATATATTATTCTCGAAAATATAGTGAGTGTTATTAGATTTCGACTTAGAAAACATACTTTTATATCATCATGAAATGAATCTAATATTTTAATTTTACAGTTTTACAGATATTTGATAATGCCCATCTCTTTAGTACCAACACACGTTTTACAATTATAAACTGTTCGCTGTCAAATTATTAAAGTCAACAAAAATGAATTATATTTCACAAATTTCATATATGTCGTTAATCTTTACTTATAAAAACAAAAGTGATATTTTAATTACGTATTTGCATCGTCGTAGTTACACCTCTAAGTTAACTGGATTCTTATAAACTCAGTTAAATGCTTTATTGTTAAAAATCAACATCAAAATAATACATTTAATAAACATATTACAAAAATTAAGAATTCCCAGAAAACATGTATTAATGTGGTGTAAAAGGTCTGCAGTGCTGTGACACGGCAGCTAACGAGTTGGAGAATATATGTTATTTAGCTAAAAAGAAGTATGTTATAGGTCAAACCACTAAGGAGTTAATATATATTTATATATATAATTGTGGATACAACGTTTAGGACAATGCCCTTCTTCAGGTATCACTAACTGAACAGGGCATTGCTCAAACCATTGTATCCACAAATATATATATTAACTCCTTTTATACTTCTTTTTATCTTTTTCAACAACCACTACGCATAATGTGCTACACTATGTTATTTAGTAGCTATCCGGAACCTGCATACTTAAACAACAACTAGTAACTAGCTATACTCAGACTCAGAACAAAGATAATAAACTTGCTAGCTCATGATTACAGTTACGAAGAAAACTTTTTCCAAGACAACATTATACCGTACGTAGGCAATGAGGTACTTCTAACTGATCTGTAGAATGCTTTAGGCTAAACTTTGACGTTGAAATAAAATTTCTCGTCCTAGAAGACCTAAGGCAAATGTTCATCATAGCAGAGAAAGTTTAATCTACTGAAAAGATACATTCTGCAAAAGAACACATGCTACTCAATAAATGTTATGCAATTTATCATATTATACATTCTTACAAACAGAACATGAAATATTTATAAAACACATTTTGACATATTGCATTTTTCTGTTTTCTAAACCTCTACAAATAGCCATAGTTGTCTGTGTCTTAATATATTGTTACTTTAAAGTGTGTTTAATTGTATTTGTTTGCCCTTGTCAAAAACTGTTAAAAAAATAGCTTTGAACAATGGATTTTAGAGGTTTGCAATATTGATTCAAAATCTTTAAGTCATGCTGTTTCATTTTTTATGAGAACGAGTTTTCAAGGAGAATGATTATTCTTAATTCAGTTACATTAGACGTCTTAAGTAGAATGAGAACTCAAACATCATTCCTTGTATCATGATTACAAACATTCGGGCATTTCTTGGGGCAGTTTCAGTATAAATTTTACAATACGTGTTTTCTAAGTAAATTCTGATAAACGTAATAAACAGTAATGGAAAGTGTAAGAAAACGTTATATTTGAATTTTAAAAAACGTGAAAATGTATGATATTTAAAGACTGCATTAAAGGAATTATAATTTTTCAACCTAAACGACATAATGTTTGAGTAGGATACCAGGTTAGAGGCCCCTAGAGTTCAAGTACAGCGGTCCTTAATTTTGAACTATTAACCAGACAGAGGGCACCCCAACTAGCAGAGCAGCATACCTTGCCAAATTAGTTGTTTCTGGCTCTGTGAATCGGATAACATCAACTGTCAGATATAAAGTGCGGAGCGTGCAGTTAGACCAGCTCTGTTTTGTTTGTTTGTTTGTTGAACTTCGCACATTGCTTCGAGAGGGTCATTTGCACTAGACTTTTCTAATTTAGAAGTCATATATACTAGAGAGAAGGTTGCTGTTCAATGCCATCCACCATCAACTCTTGAGCTACTCTAATCAAAAAGTGGCATTGACCGTCATATTATAACGCCCCTCGACTGAAAGTGCGACATGTTTGGTGTGGGATTCGAATCCACGAATCGCGAGACAAGTGCCCTTACCACCAAACCATGCCAAAGTTTTTGGATCAGCTCTTATACGAACGGAAACACCAGCATAAGTTCAGCAATAATATAAAAAGTTTTATCTACAGGTATTTGAACAGACAGAGAGAGATTGACAACAATGTTTGTTTGTTTGTGTTTAAGCGTAAAACTACATAATGAACTATCTGCATTGTACAACCAGACACCGATTTTAGCATATAAGCCCTCAAACTTACTATTTAACCACCGGAGAATTAACTACAATATGCAAATTTCTAACTAAATTATTCAAAATGTCTAGTGTGGTTAGTATGTTCATATGTCTAACTTCCGCTGTGCCTTGTTCCGCTTTTAAAAATAATAGCTGTTTTGTTTTAAGAATGGTTTTGGCAAAGTCGTGTTAACAGCTTTGAAACTTCATCTGCCAGAAGTCAAAGATCGGCAAAAGACCAAAATTTTGCTCGCCGTAAGACCTAAATAAATACATTCCATTAAAAACGTTTTTGTACTTTTAGGAATCCCCCCAAAATAAATCTTAAATATACATATCTATGAATAAGATTTGACTCAACAGTCCGAGACGTTAGGGTTTTGAAAGGCATGATCAAAAAAATTAAAAATTGTTTTAAATAGCTATATATTGCACACAAGTAAAACTGCAATGGAAAATTGCTTTAGAAATAGATTTCAAAAGTCGTCATACAGAGCTTATAGTTTATGGAACGTGTTGTTTATAAAAGTTAAACATCAGTAGGAGAACAGCTGTAAATAAGAAAAACAAACGTGTCTTTACTGAAATACTCTTACAATAATCGTGCTATAGATCTGACATTTTAAAGTGACTAATATCTATCGTCAGGAACAGCGTTCAGTGAATAAGGTATTAGTGCTCTCTGTTGCCTGAAACACCATTGCTTCACGTAGGTTTGTTTTAGGTTTTCTCGAAAAGCTACACAAAAAGTATCTGCGAATCGCTGTCTCTCAATTTCAACTGCTTAGCTAAAGAAAAGGCATCTAGTCAACATAATCCACCGCCAACCTTTGGGCAAATTTCTCTGAACGAATAACGCACCCACGGCCCAAACTACGTTTTTGCAACAACGGGACGCCAATGTAGAATTCTCGAATTCACAAACCGGTCACTACCAATATGTCACAACAGACTCCATTTTTAGATACTGAGATAACAAGATCAAAACATAATACTAAGCATGTTTCGAAAGCCAAAAACATGAATTTAATTATTCGATTATCCATTATTGTTTAATCATCACTTATGTAACGTTAAAGGAATAATTTCCTTCAACTGAAATAGATGGCTCATTCTCATTTTTTGTGTCACATGCTATCATTGATTCCAGTGTATCTCTGTTTTTAAATTACATTGGTTGTTTGGCTTTGTAGACCTAAGTGGATTTCATTAAAATCATTTAACAAGCTATGTTTACTTAAGATTGTCATGTTTAAATAAGAAATAAATATTTCACTTCTTTGAATTAAGTACTACTAAATGAAAATTGTATTTATTTGATCATTACCTTTTTTGTGGAAATCTTTCATGAAACTCAAATCAAACATATTTTCAAATAAGCTTAGAGATTTTGACTTTTTGCTAATTTGCCAACTACAGTAATTGCAATATTCAAGCTTTAAGACATCCTAAAATGTTCTTAAAATTCAAATATTTGATTATTTAGACGTTTAGTGTATCTCATCCTTATGTTAGTATAAATTTGCATTTAGCAAGATGTCATTAATTAAAATTGAAAAAAAGTTTGCCATATTTCATAATAAAATTAAGATTTCTTTTGTTTTCTAGAAATTTTTCTTAGTTGCTAAAATATTTCTGAGATGTAATTTTAATATATTTATCTGAACTTGTTATTAGACTGCATGTTGAAATGCAATATGCCAAAATGCAATTTTTCAGCTTGGTTAGACATAAGAGGAAATCTCTTGTATTAGGTTTAGCTAGAATCATTCTAAAATAGTATTCGTAATTGGTTTAGTGGAAATAATTCCAAAATATTACTCGTAATAGGTTAGCTGAAATCATTTAAGAAAATAGTGTTCGCAATATGTTTATTTGGAATCAATTTGAAATGTTACCTCTGACAGATTCAGCTGGAAGCATTCTCGAATTTCACCACTTTGAATATGTTGAATTTTACAGCCTATGAGTTATCCTTTTCTCCAAAGAGTCAGTTGTTTATAATAAGTTATAATTTGTCGCATATTCGGTTGAAGGTACTGCATTATTAATGTACTACGCACTGTGTAATTGGATGTTGAATGTTATGAATCTTGTTTTCATTTCTTTTGGTATAATAGCTATCCAATAGAATACCTTCTCCTATTTATAGTGTATTAATAAACCAACACATTATTTAGTCTGATCGATTCAAGAACCAATATGTTGATGGATAAAAAGATAAACGAATGTGCTAATGTTCAATTTGAAATATTATACTATGATATGAGTCATTCTAGCTTCAGTTTTCGTTTTGTTTCAATGAATACATCGAATTAAAGAAGAAGAAATATCTGCCGAACTAATATACATTTTTTTAAACTTGTATATTCGTATATGACTCTTATTGCATGATTCTAACTGTCTTTTTTTTTCCTTACTGTTAAAGATAAAAAAATAATTATTATTATTATTTCATTCTAAAACTTAGCATATCAACTTCATTATTGTTGTAATTCGTCATTAAAACATAAGATCCGCATTTTACAACGTATACACATGGGTGGTGTTTAGAAATAAATATGTATACAGTGTGTCATTAAATTCAAATAAGAATTCCATTCGTAAGCAACACCATAAAAGTGTAATTTCATTTAAGAAAAAAATATGGAGAGCCTTTTATGGCCTATTGGCTAGGACACTCAACTTGCTCTCCTTCTCAGCCGTGAGGGCGTTACGATGTGACAGTCAATTCTCCTATTCTCCCGTAAAGAGTTGGCGGTGGGTGGTGTTGATTAGCTGCCTTCCCTCTGTTCTATCACATCAATATTACTGGGACTAGCGCAGTTAGCCCTCGCGTAGTTTTGTACGAAACTCAAAAACAAACAGTTTTTTACTTAATTATGCATAACTTTTTAACAAGATTTGTGATGTGATATAACGAATTATACTAGTGATTCCGTGTTATTTGATATTCTCTTCCGAGAGATAAAAAACAAACATTTACTCTTATTACATCGTCTTGTAGTTTCTGAAAAAAAAAAGTTTATAATGAATGAAATGAAGCATTGTCCTAACTCTCCTAATTCATGCAGAAACTTTTAGAACCTGGAATAAATAATGGATACTCATTTTTTATTAGTTCTTACTGAATTACTCATTGATTTCAGACTCGTTTTGAACGCACTGTACTCTGTAGTTTAATATTCAGGAATCCTTTGATAAATATCTTGTTCGCTACAAACATTGCACTAGCTGGTTATATACATATTCTAGTAATTCCTACGTCCTGTTCTGGAAACATGTGGTTGTTTTATCTCTAGAATTAAAACACTCATATCAGCGCTTACCTTATAGAATAACAATATATAAATTCATAGGAGGAAGGCGAATCATGAAAAATACTTTTCATGAATAACGTTTATGAAACCTATTGTTACATTTCATTCTGACTCAGTCTGTGTTTGACATCAGGTACTCAAGCGAGACAATTAACTGCTCTCTGGTTCTATACCAAAAGAGCAGATGAAAGCTGAAGTTTCTTGTTTATTTCAGGAGTACCAGATGTTGTCTCCATTCGTCCTGCATTAATTACCAACATAACAGTTTGACTGTATCGCAATGGAACCCAAGTTCCTAGTAGCTTTCAATAAAGTCCGCGTTATTGCACATATAATGTGTTTTTCTTAAAACAACCTAATAGGCATTCATTCAAATGCATAACGAATGCCAGCACGGTTTTGATCAGAGTGGATCCTGAAAGAATGTATTTACTGGAACTTAATTTCTAATTAATGAATCACTAGTTAGATTGGAATTTGTTTGAAAAATTCGCCAACGGCTTGTACTTAAATTTTAATTATTTATTATCTAATCTTCTCAACTTCATTTGGAATCAAGATAAGTCTTAGCAATGTTCTGTGTTATGGGTTTTTACTTTAGAATTAACTTTCGAAGCCAGTATAATTGGTTTGGTTTCTTTGTAATTTCGCGCAAAGCTACTAAGTCGAGGACTATCTGCGCTAGCCGTCCCTAACTTAGCAGTGATAAACTAGAGAGAAGACAACTTGAAACCAGTATGAATAAAACGCTCTTAATTTTTACAATATAATTAGAATAAATTAGTGTACTATGCAAATTAAAACTAAGTTGTTGTTTTAACAGAATGATAGATATCCTTTAAGCATAACACCCACTACTTAGTCAGTAGACTTTAATGAGTGAAACTCGTATCTTTCAGAATTAGGAATTTTCAGTAAATAATAATTATTCTTGAATTATTTCAGTATATATAGTTTGGCCTTCTTTTTAGCTCCCTACAGCTCAAAATTATTTTCATTATGTTCGTTGATGTTTCAAAACACGCAGTATATGTATATTTGTATTACAGGGAAGAAATTATTTTCCTACGAGTAAAGGAACATGACGAAGTTTATTAATGTTCAAATTAAACGTCAGGATATACGTAAGTAAGCTAAAAATGTTTTTCTATTTTGTAACGGTAGTACTACTGTATAAAGTATAATATTTCCATCAATCAGTCAAAACAAGATCTAGTAACATTTACCTGTTTTTTAAACTCCAACTCGACTTTAGAAGAAACGTCACATTGTTAGCAGGTCCCTGTGTACGTTCATTTCTTTACTATGCCTTACTTTATCTGATTATACTTATTTTAAACTTTGTTTTCATAAACTTCAGTGGAGTGTCATTTGTCTTTAACCTTATAATTAATATAAATCCAAAAACCAAATAAAACTTCAAAGTATTTTGATCCGCTTGTTTTATAAAAAAATTGCTGTATGTTTATCACAAAATTTCACCCGAATCTACTTAAAGGGCTAGTTTGCGCCATCGTCCCTAATTTTGATTTTATAGACTAGAGGTAAGTCAGCTATTCAACAGCAACTGCCTCCAACTCTTAGGCTACTCTTGTCTGAATAGTGGAAGTTACTGTCACTCTTATAGCTCACTCACGACTCCAAACAGTAGAGTGAGTTTTTGTGGCACAAGGTACAAATATTGAATCCTCGAATTCAATGTTCGAACACGCTAACCACTAGGCTCACGCCCGACCTACATTTTTTAAAGTACGTAAAGACTTAATATCTTAAAGTCGTACTCAGACAAAGGAAGGAAACTAATATATAAATGTGACGAAAACTTAAAGAGTCTATATCTTTATTAACACAAGATCGGTTATAAGTTTACGCAATCAATATAAGATACTATTTTTATGTATAGATATATGTATGTACAGCGGATAGATAGATAGACGCACTTCATAATCACAGGTAACTCAACTGTTCGAAAACTATTTTCGACCTCATTTTTATTCAACTTTGTATACCGTTTAGAAATCACCACGTAGCTTCATTCTTCAAAAACGCCTTTCTTTTATAACAGAAGTTTGATAAACCTTACGTTTACACAATACCTGATAATTTAGTATACTTTGAAAGGATAAACAGCACTCAATTTGTTGTGTGATATATTTTACCACCAGGTAAAAAATAAAATTAGACCCGTTTATTTTCACGAACATTTTTTGTAATCTGAGATTGGATAATTCTAAGCATATAAAATATAATTTTGACAGGATAATAGCACTCATGAATTTCTTTTTTCGAACGTCCTATACATTTTCCCCCATCGGGCTAAAGATAAAATCTATGCACTTCAGCTCTGCGGGAAGTCTTTAAGCCCTTTCATCTGTCTTCGTTGTGAGCACAGTTACATTCAATTCAATATTTGCTGTTTTTCCATACCGTAAAAGAGTGACGTGAATCAATCACGTATTTTCCAGCTCATAAACAGGAGAGTAGCATTGAGTCGACTAGCGTAAATTTAAGAATATTTTTGGCTTTCTCTCATTCTTTATCTTATTCGTCTTTGGGCTAAATTAATATTAATTCTTCCAACCAATAAATCAATAAACATGAATCATTCACAAATATAAATGTACGTTACACAGAAAAGATGAAATATACAATACATAGTTACATCATTTAAATAAAATGCATAGTACTTGTAACAAGTTGTTTGCATTATCCTTCCTTAATTTTGCAGTGAAAGACGAGAGGGAAGGCAGCTAATCTTCACCAACAACCCTAGGGTTACTCTTTTACCAACTAACAGTGGGTTTGACCGTCACATTATAATGCTCCCACGGCTGTAAGGGCGAGCATGCTTGGTGGGACGGAGATTCAAACCCGTAACCCTCAGATTCGGAGTGAAGCGCCTTATCCACTTGGCCATATATATATAACAGCAACCCGACAGGTAAAACCAAACTCGCAATAATACATAAGAAAGTAAAGAATACCATTTATTAGAAAGTCAATTTACAGACGAAAAGTTGAAATTCAAGTTAGCAAACAAATAGACTTATTTAAAAAAGGAGTCAAACTAAACTTCTAATGAATAAAATAAATATCCACACTTCATTTACTAATAAAACAAACTCATAATTTTCCCTTCAAAGCACAGTCAAGATTCACAAAAAGAGATTTAAATTGGAACAAAATGAGAGTAGTCAATGGTTATATTAAAAGATTAATATAAAATGAAACAGAAAATAAAACAGAAAACAAAACAAAATACTGTAACATCAAGTTGATCTCTTACATCACTATATACATTACAATGAAATTTGTATTGGATTCACAAACATAACCAATTCAACATTTGAATATATATATATATAACGAAAAAAGCATGAAATCATAAGTATAAAAGAAATGTATTGCTGAGAAGTCAAGCCCAGCCAGAAATGTGGCTGATAGTAAAGTCAGTAGTCCCCTTATCATTTCTAAGTACGTCATCAACATTGCTTTGTGGATCATGACGGGTGTGGTACTCATGCTCCAAGGTTTTGTTGCTGTTCCGGCTATTTTCTAAATCGTTTTCCAGGTAGATTATTTCATTGAACTCCAAAGCAATTTTGTGGTGTGGTTTGTTTTGCATTTTGCGCAAAGCTACACGAGGGCTATCTGTGCTAGCCGTATCTAATTTAGCAGTGAAAGACTAGAGGGAAGGCAGCTAGTTATAACCACTCACCGCCAACTCTTGGGCTACTCTTTTACCAACGAATAGTTGGAATGGCCGTCACATTATAACGCTCTCACGGTTAAAAGAGCGAGCATGTTTGGTGAGACGGGGATTCGAACAATTTTGAGGTGGTTCACCCTCTCTAGAATTAAAAAACGAGCATTCTTGTTTCCGAATTTGTGGTCCCACTAATTATGTGCTCAAAATATTGCTAGATTTTGCCACTATATGCCACATCCTTTATTGATGATTGGTCGTATAGAGGACTTCAGAGATACTTACAACAAAGTTCAGCTCTTGCTAATGAGGAGCATTAGTAAAGGTAAAAGATCAATTATTCCCAACGTCTTCAGGTTTATGAAAAGCGAAAGCCAAGATGGTAGTCGGCTTTGGTTGGTCCCGGTATTCCGCCAGTGGAGCTTAGACTGAGATTCCAAACTTAGCATGTCCCAAGAAAAGGAATATGAAAAACTTCAAAATAGGAATATGAAGGCATTGCAATTTTGCATCTCAGTCATGGCTAGCCTATGCTAAAAAAAGTGTCATCCTCAACCATGAAGTCATAATAGTCAGATAGAATCTCTAGAAGGGCAATAATTCACTACCTCCAATTCAAATTGCTATTAAAGTAAAACAGAAACAACCACAAATTCTGGTTGTTAATGGAGTACCGGTTATCATTATAGATAACAGTTCATTCCTGCAAGTCATTTCTTGCTCTAAGTCCTAATTATTGTGTATATAACTGTGATAAAAGTCGGTGATGTTATTTCACTTGAGCATTATATTTTGTATAATTCTGAATTACAACAACAACTTAACAAGTTGAAAATAGAATTATTTACAGATGATGACCATGAGAGTAAGTATTAAGCCACATAAATCATTTTGTATGACCAGCTCACTTCATAGCCAAAATTACATTATACAAACAATACAGTTTAAACAAGCTGGTCTTAAATGTTAACATTAAATAATAACAAGCATGTTATCTGATCATCTTCCATTGGACTGTAATAATACTACGGAAATTAGCAGAAATACATCCTCTCGATGTTTCCTTTTACAACAAAAGCTATAAGAATTCATTTCATCACACTGATATCAATGCATATACTGCCAACAAAATTGGCATATGATTGTAAATGATATAATTAAATAACTTAAAAAGCAAGCACTTACAGACGTTTTATGAATTTACTTTAAACACAATTGCCATCCATACTGAAACCATTTGCAGAAAGATAAAAATAGTATAAAACTACAATAACTCGAAACTTTACCGTGTAACCAGACTGACCATCCTATGGTACCATCATCTATAATAGTTCAACTTAAAGCTGCTACATTTCAATATGACTAAACAGACTAATGGTCTGTTTTACAATACAAATAAAACTAATAAAACATACTCATAGACTATTGTTCATGCAGTTTAATAATATTAATAGCAATAATAGCCACTAATGTGTATGTTGTATCCCAACCAGGCTGATGAGCCCTGGTATTGAGCGAAAGACCTCGGTAGCATTGAATGTATCTTACATGGCGCAGTTGATATATTTTTATTCATTATTCTTTACATTATTCATACATTCTTAGAATAACAGAGATTACATTCTTATTTCTCTTCACAAAAATAAATCACTTACAGGAATACTTCTCACAAGACGACAAGCGTACTCATAACACAAATTCTCTATGGTAGTATATTCCTGTTTTCAACACTTAGAAGAAAAGTTTTATTTTTCTTCCTGCTTCCGTGCAATGTAGCCATCTTAGTTTACCTATAGGTTTAAGCTCAGCTGTAGCATGCGACAAGTTTATGACGTCGTTGTGGCCAATTTTCTGAGCAATACAGCTGCCATACACTGAATTCTACTTTCTGGATCATCAAAGCCTGACAGAAAAAGTTCAAGATTATCATTCGCACCATCATCTGAATAATAGAACATGGAAAGGGTATTTTGTGTCTCCTTACAGTGCTTTATTGACATGTGCTTCCACTTTTAAATATAGCTAGTGTTCCCTATACTCATTTGTAACAATTGGTTTGAAATTATCCACAGGTACAATACACATTTACATGCCTCAGTTTGCAGGAGATTCAAACTTATAGTAAGCTATGGTAGCTGTACTACATAGAAGCAGGAAGAAAAATAAGTCTGGTTATACTGATGGTAATTTATAGTATGAAAAGTTGAGCTGTCAATGTATAAGGCTAGGTTTACTCTATTTGAGAATTGGGTGACTGATGTGTACCGGAGCCAAACCTAGTGTGTATGATCAAAATGGCATTTTTACATATGGTCATATCGACTTTTCTGTAAAATAGCCACTTACACAGTTATCAACACGTATGCTAATGCATATTGGACAAGTTTACCCTCAACCAAATTACATATATCTACAGAGTCTGACATTGGTTAGTGGAGCAGCTTTTCTCCTAAATATAAACTTTTTCAGTGAGCATCTAAATCAATTGTTACTCAGTTTGCCATCACACTGTCATTCTGATCAGTTTGATCCTGGCTTACAAATATAACTCTTTGTATAGCTCATTCAGCCAGATCCTCAGACAAAGGATGATATGACAACGTTCATCTTTTCCAGTACATTGTACAATTTTGCAAATAAGTGACTGTAAACTTGTGCCATGATTGATAAATATGTTATCAAGAAGATCAAAGCTAATTCCTGAACCAGTAAATGGGCTACAATAAGAGTTGTGGTACTGATGAGCAAGATAAACTTCATTGGCAAAGTAATCAGTAGCATCTCAATTTCTAAGAGATTTCAAATAATATCCAAAATTATTTAATGTGGAGGGAATGCCATAAATCTTACTTAAAGTATTCCCTGACATGAACAGTTTTTCTCTGTGCAACACACACACACAACATGATGTTTTCTTCAACTTTGCAGATTTGGGTGTGAATGTCGTCAATAAAACGACTTCCACTATTTGGAAGTAATTTTGAACACTATGATATTCTCCCATTCTTGCAGTTTGAAAGATTCAAAAGATTTTTCTGCCTTAGAGACTATTCCTAAGGACTCTAGCTACGTCACAGGGAAGTCTTCTCACCTGTATAAGCCATATCAGTGGTACAAAATGTCATTTTGTATCTAGCTGAACAAAAAAATGCCAGAGATTGCTTGTATTTATACTAACTTCACTACCTAGAAAGGAGTATCCATGTTATACCTTGGTCCTCTAAACGTGATTGTGTTCCTATTGGCTGGTGAGAAATCCCATCTACGTTGTCGTTGAACTGCAATGCTGTATTCTAGAAATTTTGTTATGCAGAGTTTAGTCATGCCTGAAGTTATTTAACGTTCGTTAGCCTCTTCAGCAATGTATATTTCATTCTACATTTGCTCAAACGGATAGTAATACTAAAAATGCTCAACAAAGGCAATAACTGCTAGCAATTTTTTGTTTTGTTTTGCATGACTGAATGGCACGTAACAGTTCTACATTAGGCTAATAAATGCAATCTCTTGTTCTTCTAACTGTCATAGAACTGCTCTGGCAACTGAATTCATGGTAAATGAACTATGAAATAATACTGATTCGTTAAATAAAGTGTATTTAATTTATTGGAAAGCTTGTTGATATCCCTCAGTTGACTTGAAATGTGAATCAGCCTTAATCAATGCCAACGGTGCTGTTGATATAATGCAAAATTGGTCCCATATTAACTATAATATGATGCAAAAAATTAGAAAACTGCAGATTTATTTGTTATTTGTAACATGGGCACAATACCTGACTGCCGTGATATTTGCAGGATCTCTGGACATACGTACTAAATATTTCACTTGCATCTGCATAAGCACAAATATTTTTTCAGATTCAGTTTAAGGCTTACTTTCATTTTGCATTGTAAATCAAATCTAAGGCAATCTAAAACATGCAGATACCAAAGAATAGGTATTTCATGTTACCTAAACAATAAACTGTTCTTATTAAAGGCATCGTAACACAAAAGTGTTTGAACATTACCTGGGCTGCATAGCATGACCCGGGCTTCATACAGTCCATTGCAAGTGTGCTAAAAGCAGTTCTCACCCAATTCTATATGACAAATGAATGTGTCAGAAGTCTAAAACTTCACTGACAGGGAAGGTAGTGGTTATTAAGTTACCAAGTTGGAGAACAAGAAACATTATTCTGGGGTGTAAAACAAGGAAGACATTAATAGTAAAATAAAGAATTTGCATGAAAAATACTAAGAGTGTATGTTAAAATAGCAAAATATGGTAGAAGGAGTAATATTCCTCCCATTTAAGAGTAGCAGCATCCTGTTTTATCTTTCATAGAACTAATGAGGTTAATCATACTTTATATGAGCAATGTTTTAGGTTCAGTGCTGCCCTTTTCCTCCATCATCGAAATTACTCAATCTGATGACTGTGATTACACTTTATTCCTCTGTTATTCCACTATTGTTCACTATAGTTTATAAACTATATAAAATCTCACATACTGGATTGGAATGAACATAATCTGAATAAAAGCTAATCCAATAAAATTATAAACTATGATGATTGTAGTACCTGAAGTTTTGTAAAGTATGTATGATAGTATATTGGGCTATGACGAAATGTGAGTTTTATATAAGAACATTGAATTGTATAATTCTTGTTACCAAAAGCCTTTGAAATAATCACTTTTCTTACAATTAAAGGTCATTATATGCATTTGGCAAATTAATAAGTTTAAATGAAAGATACGGAAAAATAATTTCTGATTTGTAGAAACGAAAGCATTACTTAGTTTAGACGAACACAAGGTTAACTTGCCTTCAGCTATTATGCATCAGTACCCACTCCGTTTGTATGAGTGACCACGTGACGATCTTTGTGTTTCCTAAGACAGTGGTCAGACAATCTCAAGTTTTTATGTATATGAAGTGAATGTTGCAATTTTAAAGAGTAGTAAAGTTATACAGTAAGACGTTCATTTATTATACTTAGTTGTAGCAAAATAAGTGTCTGTTTCAGGATGATAAAAGTAAATTACTGGTTATAATAACTGCCTCATTCAAATAATGATAAATATGTATGTTATAATAGTTGTCTCGTTGACTTGAGAAAGCCAAACAAAAGAAGTTCTACAGAACATTGTCTGAAAGAAGCTATGAACACTTTACAAATTTATTCGATACTTTCACAAGATTTGTATATATGGAGTAAGTTTGGAGGCGTGTTTGCCAGTGATCAACTACTTGGTCATGTGGAAAAACAATTGTACATCGTCAATCTGGATCGGATTGGAAAATATTTTAATCCATTAAGACTAACTCCACATAATCTCAACATAAGAAAATTCATCAAGAACTGTCGAACGTGAACTTACAAAAAAAAGGTACTGCAAGGACCGTATTCGTGTGTATGTGGCCAATGTTGTATATATTTTGCTTATTATCGTTGTCGACATGTGTCAAAACGAAAACTCCGATGTAAATTTGCATCCCACAAAGATGTTTATGATATGTCCATGTATGATTTTGTTGCAAAACGTTTTCATGTAAATACGTCTTTAATAGACATGTTTTTTTATGAAGATCAGATGGCTAAATCTTTATTGTGAGATAATTAATAAAGTGTTAAAAAGAAATATTGTGTCCAGAATATTTTATTATGTTAAATCAATATACATTTTACATGTACTTGATTCTAGTAATTGTTGACACGTTGATAAAATGAGCTCATCATCTTCCATTTATAGAAACACTACTCTTAGCAATTAGTTATAGGGATAAAGACAAACTAGTGAAAGAGAAAGATTGTCGTAAGCTTGCATGTTAAATAAGCGTCCTTTTCAGGACGTGAGTGATTTGCATATAAAAGGTCAGGAAATATAGAAAAGTATGATTAAATATAGAAGTAATAAATTGGTGTTTTAAACAGAAATCGACTTTATTAAATATAGCCTTTGATTACACGTTGAGACTTGTATGATGATCTCATCATGATAGTGGTTCCATGACAGTGAACTATGACGTCAAATTCGCCTTTCATGGTGGCCTAGCAACGCGCCCTCTGGTTCCATTTCATGGAACTATGACTTCATCATCTCTGGTGACATGTCCACCTGTCATGGCGGCCTAGCAACGCTCCCTATGGTGCCACTTCTTTGAACTATGACGTCATCATCTCTGGTGGTATCATCGTTTCCACTCCTTGCTCCCCTTCCCATTGCTTCAGGTCGACACACGTGTGGCGCCCTTTAGCAGCAACGCACGCGATCCTTGAGATAATTACTTACCTCAGAGTGACTATTATGTAAAGTTGCTATTAAATCATCAGGTGGGGAACCATAGTCAATGTGGTTAAGATCTTGAGAGGAACTCAAAGTTTTGAAACCCAAGATATAGATAATCAACTCAGGATTTTTTTTTTCTATTTCTGACAAATATAAATATTTAACAGCACGTCTCATAAAATTTGCTATATTTCTTACAGTTTTCATATCTTGTGAGTTAAGAATAGAATGTTTGTGTAGTAGAATACACAGATATGTAAAGTAGCTAACCGTAAAATCTGCAGGGGACAGACGTGATAATTTCTCATCCTAAAAGTAAACCATTTAAGTTCAAGACAGAGTATAAAGCCTTTGGAGAACTTCACGACAATGGAAAGATTTTGTTGAGAATTTCGAACGTGGTGATATAAATTCAATTCAATTTTTAACTATAAAACATATCCCAAATGATGCCATCAATGTAATGGCTATAGAGGTTATTGTGACTATTCCACTGCTTAATACTTAAAAACACAATATTATCTTCCAATTTTTGTTTTTATGGCAACTCTTCGTATAGGGTTGTATTAATTTGTGGCACAAGGATTGTTGGCAGTTACTCAAGAAACACGCTGCTTGATATTGCCGAATGCAGTGGAGATTATGTTTCTTGTTATATAAGCTCATAAAAATAAAATATTAAGAAATTAGGGATTCAAAATGACATTTTTACAGTTTTGTAGAGAAAGATACACTTATGAAAAACTTGGATTATGAGCGTCATTCCTCACTACATTCGAGGCTATGAGGAAAATAAAACTCTTTAATGTTTCATAATTCCTTAAAACATATTTCAAAATTTAAACCAAAGTGCTTTCTAAATTCTACTGAACATATTTTAAAAATGTAATACATGTGTGGTCTCTTAATATTTCAAAACCGCCAGAAGTTCTAAAAATTAGACTTCTCGAAAAAAAGAGTTAACGAATGCTTCCCCCAAAAGAAAGCAGAACCAACATCATTAATATATTTTCATCTCTTTAGGTACAACTAAACTGAAAATAATGTTTGAATAGGCTCCTGACTTGAATTAGCAAATGGAAGAAAGAACATTACACTAAGTTATGTCAAAATACTGTATTTTGGACCTTTAATACTTTTTAATGTTCTGTTCAAGTATCATGGTCCTTTAATACCTTTCAAAGTTGGGTTCAAGTATTATATACTTTTAATACTTTCTTGGGTTCTGTTCAAGTATTATGATCCTTTAATACTTTTGAGGGTTATATTCAAATATCATGGACCTCTAACACTTTTAGCCTTCTGTTCAAGTATTATTGACCTATAATATTTTTAGTGCTCTGTTTAGGTATTATGGGCTTATAATAGTTTTAATGTTCTATTCAATTAATATGAGCCTTTAACATTTTAGTGTTATATTCAAATATTATAGACTCTTACTACTTTTAGTCTAATAGGCGAAGCTACAACAAAGAAAATCCCTCGAATATTAAGATAGAAACAATTGTGCATATTAGCTAAACGTTTAAAATGAACTGGAAAATGTTGTTAATAGGCTATAATTTTGTTTCTTTCTTTCTAATTATATTAATACATATAAAGTACATAACCTATAAAAATTAGATTACGCGTGAGGCTAGAAATATAAAAGGTTGACGTGACATTCGCTTGTTGAAAATACTTTCTTTACATATTTATCATTGTACTTTACAATTACCATACAGATCTAAGTTCGATATCCTCTTATTTGTTACCTTCTTACAAGGTAACAGGGCCCGGCATGGCCAGGTGGTTAGGGCGCTCGATTCGAATCCCTGTCCTACCAAACATGCTCGCCCCTTTCATGGGGGCGTTATTATGTAACGGTCAATCCCATTATTCGTTGGTAAAAGAGTTGGCGGTGGGTAGTGATGACTAGCTGTCTTCCCTCTAAGCTTACACTGCTAAATTAGGGACGGCTAGCGCAGATAGTCCTCGTGTACCTTTGCGCGAAATTCAAAACAGATAAACAAACAAGGTAACTGATGTTTTCTCGGTATTTTTACATTTTCTCTAATCTTTAATGATTTTAAAAATACATAGAGTTTACTTAAAACTACTATACATATATATACATCAATAGCAAATAATGATTTTGAGTAACTCAAAACTGGGTTTTCCAATTTAGAATTCGTAAACAGTGTATCAATATTCGCTCTCTTCGTGGTCTTTCGGAAAACCTCTTCACAAATGAAATAAATTTAGAAATGGTTACTAGAGTACGCTACTGTCATAGCAAGAATAACTTAATTAAGGCCATTTCGTCACTTTTTCAGTAGTTTGATCCTGGAAGAATAAACAGTACAACATTGCAAGCCTTTCCTTAATGGAATCAATTTTTTTTACCATACAACGGTGAATATTTGTAGTTTCCATAGTTAAAATTCCTTTTATTTTTCGATCAATGAAACCGTAGTATAGTTTGGACACATCGTTTATTATACAGAGTTGCAAGAACGGTTTATGGTCGAAAAAAACTGAATCAGAGTTCGTTGTATAAAGAAAGAGAATCTAGTCATATTACGAATCTCTGGTGATAAAATATTGCTTGAATAAATAACAATCACGTTAAGATATAAAAACTTCAGGGCGTCTTTAATTTTTTTCGCATATAGGAAGCAAGATAAAAAAAGATACTACATTCAAGATACTATAAAATCATGTGGGATCAATTATTAAATCAAACACAAAATAAATTTCCAGACAACCTAAGAGCTTCTGGAAAATATACTTCTTTCTTCAGGGTAAAGAATGTTTTAATATGTAGTATATTTGTTACGTAATCATTAAAGTTGAAGAAAATTTGAATGAAAGCTATCAAATAAGAATGCAGTATGGAGTTTTGCAATAAGAATGCAGAATGAAGCTTTACAAAAATAATATTTTTTTAATGTTTTTTTTGTAGATTTGTGGGTAATTGGTATTTCCAACCTGGACGACACTTTATGCAACTTTATAAACGTCATGTCAGAGGACTGTGAGGTTCAAATAAAATCGTCATCAGTACCTCTAAGTTCCTGCAGCCCACAGTATTGCACGAGGCTCAAGGGAGTTTCGAGCTATTTTGAAGTGTGCATAGAGCATCTTACAAATGATTCAGAAAACAACAAAGACAAATACTCCAAATAGAGAATTAACCAAGAAAAATCTTAAATAAACAAATAACTTAGTTGGAAGAAATTACACAAATATTGAATTAATCAACAGGTATAATTACTTAAGAATTATTTATATCAGTATAGTTAAATTTTGGAATACAGAACGAATGAAAAGCTATACAAAAGAAAAAACAGAAAAACCATTCAGAGAAAGCCTAAAAACAGTTTAAAAGGCACATTTTAAATGTTTATTTTTTAATACATCATAAAAACAACGGTTGACAATGAACTGTAAAAAATGTGAAAACCAATGTAGAAGAACTTAAAAACTATATAAGAGGCTTTTCTGCATTTCGAAAGAATAAAAAACGAAGATAATAATGATATAACATAGCTTGATATTTCGGATATTGATTCATGGACACAAAATATAGACTCCAATTTATTGTTTATAAATTTTGTCTATAGTTCCACATGTTTCGAAATCAACAAAATCAAATTTCCTAAGGAATCTACTCCGTAACTATTAAAAGTTGCTTACTTTAACTCAAAAAATATTCAAAAACAATAAATTTGAGTCGCAGTATGATCATTCTCATTCGTTGGTCAGCCATTTTCTTTATGCACGGATCACGTGCGCAATATTTACATATAACTTATATATGTGTAAGCATATAGAAGTGACTGTTTTGCCGAAAGTGGTTGTCTCACCTCAGTTTTTTCTACATATTTCTAGTTTCTTTAGTAGTTTGATATAATGTACTTTAAAAATTAATCTAGGTAGAATTAGTTATGAAAATTTATGAAAAGTTAAGCAATAATTTTTCTGCATTACAGAATTCATTCAGTTTTAATATATTGTAATTTTAATTCGACGTTTTTACAAACTTGGTACTCTTTCCATATATTTTACAATGTAATGCTACAGAATATTAATTGCACATTTTAGAACGATGTTTTAGGTCCCGAGTTGTCGTTGGAATTAAATATATAGTATGCACTCCCTCTATAGTCAATCGTTCTCAGTCATAACCATGATTATGCGCTACTGCCTAGCGCTGCACTTTCTAATGCAACAAACTTTTCACAGACCCTCCACTGTATATGGACGATGGTCTCTGAGATCATGTTTAAGCAAACCATATGTGCAGAAGTCTATAAGTGCACAGTCAAATGACTTCACAGATATGTTGGAGATGGTCACCGATTGTACTCTCCATAGTTCGTAAAAACCCTTCTGTGGACTTAGACATGTGACATGGCACTTTATTTTGAAGCCGTGAACGTGCAGTGCAGGAATTCACTTCCCGTATGTGGACTGATTATATTATCCTTGTAGTAACCAAAGTTTACGTTTGCTTTACTTTGCACGTCATAAAGCTTAAATTCACCATTATATTAGAAATAGTGGGAACCAAAAAAGCTTGAAGAAATTTTATTTCTAACATTCTCTGTACCACGTTTGAAAGTTCGTATTTCCTCTCTTCTTGTTGCAGTCGTTTCTTGTAAGTCCATGACTCATCAAATGTTATAATAAGTTTTCAACTCTCACGTGTAAAGTGTGCTCCTTACACTATTCTCAGTTTTCTATGGACCAACTTGTTCATTCATGCTTATGCTTTTTTAGAAAGGCAAAGACGAGACCTTTGTGAATTATCCTCTGCAAAGATGATTGAAGTAAGTGCAACTTGATAGCAATCACCTTGTGGACGACGAGTATGCTGTGAACATTGTCATTCATAGAGACAATCCTGCGTATAGTGAGATGTTGTAGCTATTAGATACTTATATAAATGTACTAATCTTCTCTTGCTGATGCTGTTACTTATGTTATAGAAAGTAGTCCTTGAAAGAGGTCTGCTGTGGGCTTTGCATCTCTTTGTTATTTCCCTATGAGACTCAACATTTTTTTAAGATTTTAACATTTTGTGCTTGCAAGATTTAGGAATACTCTAATGGATTAGAATACATTTCATAACACAATTTGAAGACCATTAGATCGAAAAAAACAAATTAAATTAAAACTTTCTTTCACTTAATATGGTAAAAATAAGATTTACAATATTAAAACTCGAAATTGAAAGTTTGATTTCGATGGTTAAGGTTCCAACTAATAATAATCGATAACGTATTATGTAACCACAAAATAAATGGGGTTATGTCAGATTTGTTAGTTTTTTGTTGTTGTTGTTTTTTGTCTCATAAAATTTTAATAAATTTAGCAGTGTAACATCAATGATATTGTGAGTCATCTTGTTATTAATATCTTGAAAATAATATTTCAAATATATAAGTTTTATTTTATTATACTTCATTTTCTGTGTTTTATGTTTTACATTTTACTGCTGTCCTGATGCACGATTCCACGAATTATCTGGAAACTGACATAACGAGCAACGTCTTTTCCATACAAATTATAGATCTTCGATTGTGGTGTTCTAGATAGTTGTCGAGATTCCTAAAATATTTGACCTGGTAGTCTTGGAAAACATGAAACATTGTTACCGCAAGTAAACACATTACTTAAAGAGTAATTCTATCGAGTGGCAGCAAATAATTTAAAACAAAACAGTATATGTTTTAAAAACATTTATTTCGGAATGAATGAGCAGTTAGAAGAGTAAAGTAGTCCACAACTTTTATGTTGAGTTTTGTGAGTAAGAAAGAGTTGCTTGTATGGTTTTCATCTGTTTTCGAATATTTGTAACATTTTGTTTTAATACTAATGTTTCATTGTGTGCTTTATCACTGATTTGGATTAAACTGCTTTTTAAGGCTACACATCGAAAATTAATCAAGGAAATGCCAGCTTCGAGCTGTTGCACACTAAAAACAGATGCATTTAATAATCATGGCAATGAACACAACAGAAATTGAAAATAAAGTTCATGATTTGGTTATCTATGATAGAATAATTATTCTTGGAAAGTTAATAGAAGAAGTTAGAATCGTTAAAAGTACTGTAACAAGCATTTTAAGTGACAGTAAAAGCCTGAATAAGGTTAATGCCAAATGGGTTACAAAAATGTTATCATCTGAGCAGAAATGGTTCCGAGTTGTTGAAAGCCAATACCTACTCGAAATATTTCAATATATTTGTAACTATGAAGGAAACATGGGTTCACCACTTCGACCCAGAGACAAAAATGCAAAATTTTCAATAGAAATCCAGGTTCCTCTACCCCAAAACAATCAAAGTCAAAGCTGGAAAAATCACGGCATAGTTAGGATGTCAATGGCATTTTACTAGTTGATTATATGGGGTCAAACCGTTACAGGAGATTACTATGCATCCTTAATCAACAATTTGTTTCAAGAAAAGAGATGAGGATTGCTAAAAAAAGGTGTGTTCTTCTATCAGGACAATGCCCCCATCTCACAAATCGGGTGTTGCTTTGAACACTATTCATGATGCTGACTTCGAATTATTCAATCACTCCCCTTACTCACTGGATTTACCTCCAAGTGATTTTTTTTCTCTTCCTAACCTTAAAATATTTCTGTAAGGTAGAAGATTCTAGAATGATGATGATCCCTTACATACCTCCCTAGTCATGGATTGAGAACCAAGAACAAGAGTTCTTTCTTAGAACACCGCTGCCGCAACTGTATAGACTCGATAAGAGATTATGTTGAAAAATAAATCATAGTTGAACCGCTTCCTCCTTTCTTTATAGGTCGGGCCACGAACTTTTCGAACACCCCTCGTGTACTTATGATACTGTAATTATCACCTCACACATCATATGATTCGTTTCTTTGTTTGTTGCTAATCGCAAGACTATCTGTGCTCTGCCCACCGCGGTTATCGAAATCCGATTTGTATCGTTATAAGCCCACAGAATTACCACTGAGCCACGGGAGGCCATCATATGATCAGTCTATTTTACATATACAACTAAACTGAAAATTCTTCAAATGTGTGTGTATAGAAGGAATACTAATAAACAGACCAGATGTACTTTATTCTACTGAATTTTAAACACTATCAGTCTATAGACTAAGTTAATATACCTACATTAGTTTAGCATTTGTGTGTGATAAATCATGTATTATTGGTTTTATCCATTCTTAGCCTTTCTAGCGTGGTGGGCAGAGCCCAGATAGCCCAATAAAAATATATTTAAGATAGAATTTTTTAGCATTGTGAAAAATATTATAAATATACTTTTGAATAAAGAAGTTCATACTTTTTATAGTTTTATCTGATATGAAGTTAATTTTTTTTCTAGCACTTTATGACAAAAATAGTTTCGTTTGACGTGGGACTTTCTCTTGAACCGGGAAACTATGCTCAAGTAATGAACTTATTTCGACATACTCAAGCACATCTACAGTGGACTATTTGAAAACACATGTTATAGTTTTAACTACGCCTTATAATATATTTCTTTTAAGCGATTGAGAGAATATCTAAATATCAACGGTGACCGACGATGTCATCTGATAAATGAAAGTTTACACAATATTTTATCTAGTGAACGAGTAAAACCAGATATACTACAAATTTAAAGCTATAATACTAATCTAAAAATGAGTTTTTTTCTTTAACCTAACCAGTATCATATTTAGTTGCAAATACTCTGTTTAAGTGGACTAGATATAGTTACGTGACAAGATTTTTGTAAACTGAATTACTAGAATACTGTAAGACCGATAGTTAATAGTTCCCATCAACATTCACAAACTACTTTTTATTTGAAATTCAAAATGTAAGTAAGTTAATAGTAATAAATGGCTGAGTTGGGTTTAGTTTAGTAACAGATCTATTTTCTAACTAACCTTTAGAAGCCTAAAGACAGCTCGGAAAGAGGAAGTAAAAAGTTATTTAATTAATATTAAGAAAGAAAATCAAAATCCGACTGAGTTAATTTTTAACATTCACAATCTACCTCTTCAAAGTAACATTTATATTCGCTTCATTAATGATTTTAAAGTCGCTACTTGCCTTTCCTGTACTGATTCTTGACACCTGTAAATACATATTCATGAGGAATAACGATTCGGCGTTCGTAACTGGAAAGTATAATTCGATTTACGTTTTTGACTGGTGAAATTATTCTTGTATAAAATAATACAACGGATTAGTGCTAACATGGTCCACATTTGTGCAGAGACTGAGCTAATTGATTTACACTGTCCAGTGACTTTATCCAGAAAAGAGATTTGCATATGAAATGAACGAAGTAGTTTCACACACATCTTCAAAACTTAGAATGAATGTCACACTTACAAGTGCACTTCAGAGAATATGTACAAAAAGAATCATATCAAAAACACTAAAACAGCCATAAGTATGTGATAAAATCAGCACCATAAAACAGTAATGAAAACTACAAAAGGTATAACTTCAAAGATAGTAAACTGGAATAATAGCATGTAAAAACTCCATTGAAAAATTAGATAGCATGCAAACAACTTCAAACCATAACTTCCTAATCCTACTATCACTCACTGTCCTCAACCAGTTAATAGCATGACAATAAACTACCTTTAGTAGTAATACTTTTAGCACCATAATTATCATGACAGTTTTATATGATTATCCCTCTAAACCAGTTCGATGTGTTGCCATATCTCATCAACAAACCACCACACTAATGTCATAAAATAGAGAAATAGACAACTATAATAGATCTATTTTAACGCTAACTTAAAATTAAGCATAATAATTGAGAATAGACAAGATATTGCAACAAATAAGTCAATATAATTACAAAAGTTCTGTTTGCAATACAAAAGCTCAGTCGCACTTTTTCAGAACAATTGGTATATGCTCATGCAATTACTTTCACCTCAACTGCGAGCCGTGGAGTCAAAGATGACACGTTTAACACTCACGTGTATATCTTTTGATTCACAGCTAATTCCAATGTATAGTGACACCACGATCAGAAAACAGCACACCCATTTTGGTGGAAATACATTTATCCACCCAAATTGTTAAACGACATATAACCTAAGGATACGACGTTTAGAAGAAAAGAGCATTGAATAATGCCTAATTATGGCAATCAATGATATAGGAAGCAGTTTCAAATGCAGCACGAAACCTGGAATATCTTTTTTTATAAAATTCCACTGATCCTTTGTATACAACCCGCTGAAAGTACGTGAACTTCACCCAAACCATAACAGTGTGTTCATATAATTATCTTAAATAAAAACGTACTTTATAATCACAATAAAAGTAATAAGGAATCATGATTCTAATGCAAAAATGAAAATGTAGAACTCCATTTTACAGATCAAGAGTACATTACACAAAGAATATCACAAATCTTTAAAGATTGTTTGTTTGTAATTAAGCACAAAGCTACACAATGGGCTATCTGTGCTCTGCCCACCACGGGTATCGAAACCCGGATTCTAGCGTTGTAAGTCCGCAGACATACCGCTGTGCACTGAGGGGCATCTTTAAAGATATTCTCGATTAAATGCTCGATCTCATTCGTTATTACAGAACTCGTTACGACCATACATCTAAGCAAAATTTGTATTGTTAAAGTTCCTTATCTTTGGGTCATTTATTATGATGTGGTATTTAAAGTGTTATATCACACATGCGTGTGCTACAGAAGGTTATATTAAACATTGAAATTGGAACCCAATATTTGAACACAAGTGACACCACAAAAAAATGGATCGATTTAATGTTTCTAGAATGGACCACTAATCCCTAAGATAACATTGACCTAAGACAAGATCGTTAATTTTATTTAAGATTATTTAGTTGTCTAAAATGCCAAATAAACAAATCAAGAAGCATAAAGTGTTAGAACAATGTATTTGAGGCTTCACCCCAGTGTAGTATTGACGTTCAGTTTATTAAATTAAAGGAAATAATAGCCCTTATGTCTGAAATTATACTTGTTTTGTCACCAGTTTTGTTTTTGAACATTTGACAAGTTGTGAACAAATTTTCAGCGGTTATTCGGGAGATAAAAGAATAACTTCAGACGTCACAGCTTCACATATCTTGTTGATTTAAGCTGAAAGGTCCAGTCAGATGGAGACCTATCTTCTCCAGATGCCTCTAAGCAATTGTATACTTTTGGGTTTGAAACAGCTGCACCTTCTGTTAAAAACACTTTCAGATACTTGTGGCCATTTCGCAACAACCAGCTGCGGTTAGCCAACTTTCATTTGTTCAGTATTTCTTCGCCCTTCCCACACTGATTTCACTTAAGATCTTTCACACGTATACTGCTATTTTTTTAAGGTTATAGTTATAAGGTTCTTTGCTATTAATAACTTTTCCAATGAAGGATTTAGAGAGAAAAATCAGAATTAAATGTAAAAAAAAAATAACAAAATAGATTGATTTACATAAATGTTAATACTTTAAATATATGTTTTTACACTGAACCCAGTAAATGTAAACACATTTTACACGTTTAAAAAATCAAACCTATCTACTCGACTTTTCTCAACAACCTTTTTTCCATAAATTCTTCTTTTAAAGCCCTGTCCTGGTCTGGAGGTTAGGGCGCTGAAGTCACAATCAGCGAGTCGCGGGTTCGAATGCCGTCACTCAACTTTGTCGCTCTTTCACCCGTGTGGCTTTATAATGTGACAGCTAACCTCACTATTCATTGATGAAAGACAATTCTAAGAGTTGGCGGCGAGTGGTGTTGACTATCTTCCCTCTAGTCCACTTCAAAATTAGTGACAGCGCAGATAACTTTCGAGTAGCTTTGCGCGAAATTCAAACAAACTATTGTCAAAACAAAAGTAAATGCTCATTAATTGATGTTAATAAATTTAGATTAAAAGCGAATACTTTATGAAATTTTGAAATGCTGTTAAGTAAAACATCAACTATTATATTGCTGTAAATTGTTTATAACGTAGATGTTTGAATAAAGTTCATTTGTAAGCTTCCAGTGTATATATTAAAAGATAAAAGAACTTAAACCGTTATAGCCTGTTACTAATTTAAAACTATACAAATATTTTTTAATAATCCACAGTCTTGTAGTTAGTCAGCGTTAAACTTCAGGGCTTATAATTCTAAAATGTGAAGCTCGATCCACACAGATAGCTATTTGTGCAGATTTGCCCAAAAACAATAATAAATAATTTAGTTCTTAAGAATATATATGATTTAAACCTTAAGTATTGTAATAATGTTTTAGCAAATACTATTTATTAGCACATTGTTGCTGATAACTTGGAAATTGTATAAAATTCCAATTTACAAAACATTCCTGGTAAAGAACCTAAATATAGATTACCAATGTCTTTTAACAAAATTTTCTTGTACAATTAATTGAAAAAAAAAAAGTTGAATAATATAATTAAACCGAATTTTATCACAGGTTATCTTGCTAGATTTGCTGTAGCTTATGAATATTTTACTTTGAGTTGCGTTAAAAAAAGATTAGATTAAATAACTATCGAACAGATTTATTTGTTGTTGTTTTCTTTATTAGTTTAATAACTGATAAAGACAACTTCCAAATAATTTTTTCTAACACTAGTAATTTTTAGTTTTATCTGTGAAAATATGTTTACTCATACTGATATTAATGAGTTGAATTCCACTAACAAACTACAGATACCAATTATTTTAGTTAAACAAGTTGTGACTTGTATCATTAAAACTTGTTCAAAATTTCGCATCTAAGCCTACTAATTTTTTGCGATTTGCCGTATTTTCACTTAATTCCAATGTTACATAAAAGTCCAATTCAATTCAGATCCATTGCTACCTTAGTTAAAATTATAGTAAAGCAACCATTCATCCTGTTGTTTTGTTTGTTGGTTTGGAATTAAGCACAAAGCTACACAATGGGATATCTGTGCTCTGCCCACCACGTGTATCGAAACCTGGTTTCTAGCGTTGTACGTCCGCAGACATTCCGCTGTGCCATTGGGGGGCTTTACTGTTAGAAATAATTAGTATATCTTTGGAAGTCACAAGGAAAATAACGAACTTATCTTTATGATTCAAAGTTTCCAACTGATATATGAACATGTTCGGACACGTTGTTTGATTTTCTTCTGTAACACATTCTCATAGAATGTTCTTAAAGCCTTGGTTATTTGAAGTATATCATTACTAATTAAGTTGTGCTAACTATCTTGTAATAAAAATTAACTCTGTGCCTTAAACTCTTCAATATGTCACAACCTGGAAGTATTTTAAATTTCTTCAATGACTTTAGAGTTACAAACACTTTAACCATGACAGATTATGATACAATATATAGTTCACAAACTTCATTCTCAACTCACTAATGACAAATCTGATCATTAAAGCTTCGTGCGGAATTGTCTGTTTGCGTGCGTGTTTAGTATTAAATTAAGTGTCCCCAGGTGACGGTAAGTATGACTTTAAAGGCTAAAATTTAGGGCTCGAATTTAATAAAGCGCAGATAACCCATTGTAAATATCTGCGCTTAAACAAAAACAATATTAAGCTAAGTTTTGTAAAACTGATTTTACGATGGCTGAAATCATAAACATTCTTCAGTACAAAATTTGACAAATCGAAACATATAGCTAATTCGAAGTATTTGCTTTATTAATTTATCCAGTAATTGGATAGCCTGCAGGAAAGCCTACAAAATAGGATGTTCATGTTATATCTGTTACTATTTATATTATAAACGTCAACGCATCTTAAGCAATGTCACTAGAATTGATTTATTCTTGGAATTTTGCTGATTTGGAGGCGGTTAAGAAACATAATAAAAAAACAATTTAAATTGACATAAACTTTGCTTAGTGAACACGGAACTAACGTTCCTTCTCCTAGTTTGTTCTTAAATGGATAAAGGCGTCAAATGACGCATTAATTGAAAAGACGTCTCTTGAAACAAACCACTCTATCAGACAAGGTAATCTTTAGATGTAGCTTGGAACTTAAAATGTGCTTTTGTCAAACTAAATACATTGAAATTCCATTAACTATAAAATATTATTAGTAAACAGCACTGCTTTCCATAATTTCAATACAATATCAAAGAGAAATGAAGGTTCATGACTAGTTAGATAGATGCTAAACACTATATTCAACGTGGCCTTGAAATCAAACATTCTATTTTAATTCAAGTTACCTCATATAAACAAAATATATTGTCTGAAATGAACCTCTGTGTGTGTTTGTGTGTGTGTGGATTGAATCAATAATAGACCTGTTATAGCTAATGCTGCTATGTTCTGTTTGTAAAACAATATGATCTTAACTCCAGAAAATTTTTCAAGGCCACGTGAGTTATATTTTTGAAATTTATTTTGCATACCTTAACACTTAATAGTTTATTGTTAATAAATTGCTGATTGATAAGAAAACCGAAGTATCATATGCCATAAATACGTTGCTGTTTTTGTTGTTGTTGTTTTGTCTTACATTAAACAGCAAATAGGTAAAGCTGGTCCGAAAATATTAATGAAGTGCCTAATTTTAAACTTGTATAATTTAGTTTTTTATCTAGAAGATTTTTCAAAACTGCGACTTCTGTGTATTCTTTTATTGTGAGAAAGGAACAAAAAGAAGACATAAGTCTTTAGAAAAACCGTTGTCCGTTTAGAATAAAGTAATATTCCGTGGTGTTATTTATTTCTTTATGTTCAGGCACTTCTGGCATTTGTAAGATAAAACTAACTCTTTGAAATAATAGTTTATCTTAAAAACCATATGGCGCTTCTTGTCCCTAACGAAGATGATGTTATCGTTAGAAACCATCCATGCAACAGACGTTACAATAAATGCGCTGATATCGAAACCAGGACATCCACACAAAGTTCTAAGTCCACTTAATACGTTAAGAGACACTTTACTTGTTCACCAGTGTGTAGTATGTCGTTAGCTGTTATGAAAAATTGTAAGAAAGAAACAAGGAGTTTATTAATTGAACGCTATTGTGAACATATTAGATACTATTAATAGAAACTTAACATCCTAGTGACTCCTTTTAGAAAAACTTTTGAATGCTTAAAATAATTAGTCTAATGTCTAAGTTGTCAAAAAATAACAATAAATGAAAGCTTTTCAAAAAATAATATTACATTTGAGGTTGATTCTATCATTTAAAGTAAACATCAACTAAAGTTTTGTTATTTTGAAACAGTAGTTTCCTGTTTCTTCTCTTATATTTCAGTTATATCTCCTGCCACTGCTTATTTCCACTAAAGGAGGCCTAAGGCCCTCTGGAGAGATTACCTGTTTTAACCACTCACACTAATTTACAGTAGTGTGTTGTCTGTCAGTCAGTCAGTAGACACTAAAATAACGTCACACACGGGAGCTTAACGTTGCAATTTCTACTGTCGTGACGTCAATAAAACATGCGCATGCATGAATCACAAGAAGAATTATGCCCTCTGTAGGCTACAACGCAGCATGACATATGAACTTGAAAAGTAAGAAATAAAAATATTTATTACTATTAATTTTGGTTTTATTTACTCTTCAAACAGAACACTTTCGGGGACTCTGCGGAAGTACATCTAGTCACTTTAGCGTTGCATTTACTTGCTATAATTAAAACTACACACGATAGTTGTCCTTCATGAAACTTGTAATTGTTAAATAATGGTTTTTAATATTCATTTTTAACGTATTATTGTGATGCTATTTTAAGTTTATTATTCGCCTAATTACTTTTGATATTTTTTCATTTCTTTATATTTTAAGTGACCATTTCAGTGAATGCGTCTTATATCTTTTTCATTATCATAAACATTTCCTCAACAAGAAGGAAGATGCTTACAATGAGTTAAAGTTTTGTTGTCACTCAGTCATCGGCTTTGTTTGTTAAATGATGAGAGTAACTGATATAGTATAAATAAAAATACAACATATGCAGTGTTGATAAACTATTTGCATATTTCAGAATAACATCAAAATATCCGAAGAACAACTTAGATTCGGATACACGAAAAGACCTTTACAAAGAAAAACGTTTAGATTTGGTTAGGCCTGCAAGTTTTAGATAACTAATAAATGCTCCCACCAGTTATGTTTTTGTTTATTAATATCAATTATGTTCATCATTTGATTATTTTCCTTTCTTCGACCTTTCATGATTCTTCTTTTATATTAAACTATAAATTCGGAAATATTTCAACATTCATAGTTTAACACTAATGATTTGTTTGTTTTGTTGTTAAAGACAAAGCTACAAAATTGGCTATCTGTGCTGTGCCCACAATGAGTATTAAAACTCAGTTTTAGTGGTGTTTCTTTACAGTTATAAGTATTTGGATTTACCGTTGAGCCACTGGGAAGCAACTATATTCTGAAATCGATGTGTACTCATAACAAAAAATAGGGGAAATATAATTACTAGTTGTTAAACGGATTTAACTTATTAAAAGAAATGTTCACAATAAACGCTCATCCCTCCCCCACCACACACACACACGTGGTGGCTCAGCAATAAGTCTGATAATTTATATCTCTAAAAATCGGGTTTGGATACTCGCCGTGCCCACAAAATGAATAGCCCATTGTATAGTTTGGGGTTAATGACAAAAACAAATATACTACTAATAGTAGGTAAATACGCAATACCGTGTAGGTTAATCTAAAATAAAGTTTAAATTCACAATAACGAAACAACTCCAAATTTATATGGATACAAGTTTCGACACTTCTACTTGTTCACTTCAGTCCAACATTTCTTTGAAATACGGATCGCTATGTTTGAGCTTAAGAATTCGTAAACTATGGTCAGTGAGCTAGCTACTCAGCTCATAAACTAAAGTCCAATGTTGAGACACCTCTGGTAGAGCCAAACCCCACAATCACTTTAAGGTCGTGAAGAGGCTTTTCAACGAATACATGAGAACTGGTCTTACTCCAAAAAATACAACTGTGGTATTCACTTGGCGTTGAGGTTAGTGAGGCTTTATTAGTCCACAAAATGTAGTGAAGACAATTGTTCTCCACTTCAACACGGACAATGAATTCCAAGGCACAGTTGAACCGCTTCTCTGAGTTGGCGAAAGATTCCTGCAGTCTTAAAGTTTTGATTGTAAATAGTTTGTATTAAATCTATATCGTAATAATTCTTCTCTATACGTTGTATTTTCCCCTAAGTATCCATAACAACTATATCATAAAACATATTTGACATTAGAACTACTGTGTTCCTTTTATCAGCTTTTATAAAGATTATGTCTTTGGAACACAGATTACGTAAAGCTTTCATCTCGGTAATAATTTCTTTCAGACACATTGTGCCACTATATTGAGAGTAAAGAACATACACGAAATGACGTTTTGTATGTTCTTTACTATTAATATTCATCTCGCTATTATTACAATGTTTATATTGAGTTGAAATCAACGTTTGATGTTGTTTTTATCTGATTACATAATGTATCCAATTCAATACTGAAATCGGTTGTTGGTGTAAAACTTCATTTACTTCATAAAATTATGTCATCTAGGTTATGAGTTTGATCTTATCGTGATTAATATCTTTGAGTTAGATCTGTCTGATAAAATCATTTATATATTGTTCTATTTATAAATGATTAGGTTTGCTGATGAGACAATAAGATAAAGCATTTCATGGTAAAAATACCTAAGTATATTAAGACTGATATTAAGAAATATTTAATAAATAACGATTAGGACAATGGTGCTACTGACGCAATTTTGGTTATCAAAAGATTAATTCAATCATTCCTAAATAGGCTCACACGTTTTGATTTAATTAGTTTACTGTTAAGACTTATTTCTGGAATAGTCATTAAAATAGTTGATAAGACTGTTATAATTTTGTTACTAATATACGTACGTTTTGGGGCTATTTACTATAATTTTCTCAATATCCTTTTTTTATTTTCCACGTGCAGTTCAAGTTTCAACGGACAAAGTAATCTCCAAGGTGAATACAGAAGTCAATAAAAATATTATTTTAAGGGAGTTATTTAATAAATAAAATTGTAAGTAATTTGAAACTAGTTGAATTAACTTGTGGGTGTTTTAAGTATATATATATATTACGTTTTTGTTTTTTTGTTTTCTTGTTAAGCACAAAACTACACAATGAGCTATCTGTGCTGTCCCCACCACGGGTATCGAAACTTAAGACTTATTGCTGGACGATTTGGGGACGAAGTTATGTTTTATTATGTCCCCCTCTAGTGGCACAGCAGTATGCGTGCGGACTAACGACGCTAGAAACCAGGTTTCGATACCCTTGGTGGGCAGACTACAGATAGCCCATCGTGTAGCTTTGTGCTTAACTTCAAATAAACGAACGAATGTTTTATTATTTACAAGTTTAAAATGTTTATGGATTTTATTTAATATATAATCATTATTTATTATTGATTGCTTAGAAGATTTTACTTGGATGTATGTTATGTATATATATTGGCATTGTTAAAGATATATTTTATGTATTATGTGGCATTTTTCAATTGAGTTGGCAAAAGAGCAGTCTTAAAGCTATGAAAGCACTACCAAAAACAAGAACAAAAATGAAAACTAACAATAATTCAGTCCTGGTGGTGCTTTGAGTACATGTACATTACATACGCTCAAGAATTTCACACAGACACAAACACAGATATATATAATATTTGAGACATATATATGTGCTCTCGAGTCATGACACAGAGCACCATGGCATTGGAAGAACTAACTAATCATTTTCTGGACAACTTCAATAACATTACCACAATATTTCTGTCGGATATGCAGGATATCATAATACATTTTGTACAACAAAATGAAAATGTTTCTCTTTCTGCTCTGAAAGGGAACATGAACATCAAATTAAGGTATGTGCTAAACATTTTTTTTTTTTGATGCAACATCCCAAATAAAACGCACCATTACCAAGAAAACATGCGTAAAAGTCGCATCACTATATGAATTTTCCGAGAGATAAAACTCGGGAAATATGCTTAATGCAAATATATAAATATTGGGAGATTTAACAAGGCTAAAAATTTTACCTAAAGTTATTGGAGGTGCTTATCACTACATCCGCCATTTGTTCCGAAAACGTTTCTAGTAAAGATCAATATATAATTAAGTGAACGAGAAAATACAGTTAATCTTAGTTTTTGTTGTAGCTCAGCACAAAGCTATACAATGGGCTATCTGTGCTGTGCCCACCATGGGTATCGAAACCCGGTTTATAGCATCGTAAGCCTGCGGACTTACTTCTGAGCCACTGGGAGCATACAGTTAGGACTCCTCCCCTCCCCCAAGTAGCTCAGCGGTGTGTGTGCAGAATTACAAAGTAATAAACTGGTTATTGGTGGGAACAGCACAGATAGCCATTTGTGTATCTTTGTGGTTAACTGCAAACAAAACTCTACAAAAATTACTTCAATTTGACCCCTAGAAACCGGGTTTCGATACCCATGGTGAGCAGAACATAGATAGCCCATTTTCTAGCTTTGTGCTTAACTATAAACAAACAGTTAGGAAAGAAATTGAAATAATTACGATTGAAATTAAAACTTTAGAAATACGAGCAAATTACTAGTTATCAGAAGTACAGAAATTCGATGGTGAACATGATCACAAATATTTCAACAAGACCAAGCTGAACACTTCAAGAGAAAATGGAAGGAAAATTATGATAAGAATGAAATAATTTGGGAGTAAAAAAACAAGACTTCTTTAGTAAAGAATAGCACAAATAGGAATTATTCCAAAGAATATAACTCCGAATACCTTAAAAACGGAACAGTCAGTGTTGAATATACTTCCAGCACCCACCATTTTAAAGACTATAGAAGAAGGAAACCAGATGTTATCCAGTGGAAAATAGATAAGACACGCATCATCGAGAAAACTATAGTAAACTGTGCTAAAAGGTACATCAGAACAACCCTAATTGTCGTTATATTTGTCATTCTCAGAGAAATAGGGGAAATAAAAAAGTAACACCAATTAATTCTGTAACGAATTTATTATTATGTATTTATTTTTAATATCAACGTTGTTTGGATTGAATTTGTATTTAGAAATATGCATGACTTGCAGTATCAGATATGTGTTGCTTATAACGAGTTTGTTATATATCTATTTTAATGTCAACGTTTGCTTCGAATAAGTTTATATTTGAGGACGTGTTTAGCTTACCGTGTTAGTTAGGTATGGCGAAACTCCCGCCAATTTTACAAGGCTGTAGAATATTTGTGAACCCAAGAATCTACAATGTATCCACTTCTGTAACTGGTTAAGTATAGCACCTATAAAAACAGCAAAGGCGACGCGCCAAAAAAGAGAGATATAAGTCTGCTAGGAACCTGTTATAACCGTGTACGCTATAAACCGTGATTTTGCTAACCCTTATCAACCGAAAAATTTACAACATTTTACCAGGAACAGTTATAAATTTCGAATGTCAGTAGATTCTCATATTTCCGAAAATATTACTAGATTCTCATCAGACGTTAGTATCTTTCCAAAAATATAACTGGATTCTCATCGGACATTAGTGGTTTTATGAAAATGTTATCTTACTTCAACGGTACAACAATTCAGTGTCTGACAAAGCTAGCTAGCTTCTCGACAATGATACGTACATCGACTTCAAGTTAACTCGATGGATATCAAGGAGTCTCTAATCTAGGAAGACGATTTTAGGTTATTTGTAAGTTAGTGAAATTTCTGTTTATGAAACTTTGTTTGTAATAATTAATCATAATAGTTGCTATTATAAATTATAATGTTGTATATATATTAAAACGTATTTGTGTGGAAAACGAGAATGGTGTGAATCAATCTTGTTGGCAAATAGCGTAAATTAACTAAAATATCGGCTTCGGACTATTTCAAATTTTTAATACGTAACAGCTCAAAGAACGCGTGATGCCATTACAGGAACGATCGAATCGATCCACAGGTATCAAATAATGTGTCAGTAGTGTAGGTTACACCAAATTCATAATGTCATAAAAATCTTTGGTTTACAAAAATACCGGTCGACCTAAACTTGTTGGAATTAAAGTCGTTACGGGAGAAAAATAAGACTCACAGAGTTTTATACACAATAAAATCAAACCCATTGCCAAACTGATACCATTTTAAGAATTAAATCAAGTTTTAACCAACAACAAGTATAAATATTGAATTGGATACATTATGCAACCAGATAAAAATACCTATCTTTGATGTCAGCACAAGATACACGTTGTAATAATATTGAGAGGAAAAATGACAAAATATGTATTCCAAAGACAAATCTTTAACAAATTTTAAAAAGAACACAATAGTTTTACATTCAAATAATTTTTATTATGCAATGATTATGGAGTATTTAAGAGACAATACCATTATATGAAACTTGAAAACAATGAGTATGATCAAATGTAATTCAAAACATTAAAGCGTTACTCAAAAATACAATGGACCACTTAATAATAGATTAGTTATGTAATTTATTCCAATTATAAGTGTGTTTTGTATTTTACTAAAATTACATAAATGTCATGATATATTTAACTGCTGAACCTTTTTATTGCCCAAGTTCACCCAATCATTGTTGCAGGACATCAATGTTATACCCACCGTTTTAATTCTTTTATGTATTAACTGCTATTTAAGCCGTTTATTGTTAAACTTAAGTTATATGTGAGATGATTTTAGACATTATATATAAATTGCCTAATAAAATTGATCATAACACTAGTTTAATTATACTAGACGTAGTATAATTTTACACTAACATTGAACATAAACTTCGTAATACAGCTTTGAATAATTTTTGTGAGCGTTATCCAGAACTTTTGAATTCCATCTAAATAGGAATTTATAATTGAAGCTGTAAACTTAGCAGCAAAAAAATGATTATTTTTCTACCATCAAATAAGAGTACCGCCATTTGTACGAAAATAGCAACTACCTATACTATTTCAATGATGGTCTTCTTAAATTGTTGATCAAAGACTGAAGTTAAATGTTGATTCATGATGTTAGGAAAATGCGTAGGTTTAAGAAATCGATTTAACACAAAGATGCGATACCCTATAACTCGAGTGCTTTCGAAACGTGGACCATTCTTCTTCTGGGGTAAAGTTTGTCCTTGAGAAAGAAAAGACCACCTTTCAAAAGCGCTTGGGTTATAGGGTATCGTATCCTTGTGTCAAATGTTGATTCGTATGTGATGTCATTATGGTTCAGATACACTGGATGTTTTATTATTTGGAATCAAGATTTAAACTGGCTTAAGTTTAGTTACATCTTACATGATCTCGATGCAAACATTAAATTTACCGTTGAAGAGGTTTATGAAATAATATATTTCTTAAATATATGAATATAAATATCTGAAAAGAGCTATTTATAAACTGACATTGTTATAAACCGACCAATTCTCGCGCTTATTTAGAGTTTAGAACTAACCACCTTCGACATGTCAAAAGAGAATTGTAGAGATCGTAAACAATATAAAAAAAGAAGCATGAGGTTAAATGAGATGAAATTAATTTTAAAATAGAAATTATCCAGACGGCTTAACTCATATTTGTATATTTCACGCCTAATTGTATGGTTCAGTAGCTCAATATCAGTTAGAAATGTTACCAGAATATATAAGTAGTTCACGTAGGAGAGAGGGTGTATTTTTGTTTCAGTCAAGGTCTCTAGTTTTCTAACTACTAAACCTCATCGTTCAAGGCACACTAAGTCTTGTTTAGTATCACGTGGGTCTCGACAACTCATCGAGGCGAGTTTCAGTTTCTTGTTTTTCCTAACTAATAGTTTTACGTTAGACTTGGGTGTTTGTAACTTACTTCATTAACAAGACACTATGTTTGCTGCAAGACTCTTCCTTTACCCTGAATAGCTCCAAGGACTACACTTAATTGTACTTACTTTTGAGTTGGTGATTATCTTTATTTAGTTCTTTTTACTTAATTGCATGTTAAGCAACGAACTTTCGTGGCCTAACCCGCTATCCTCTCATTCTTCTAGAATTGATTCAATAATTCACATTCTCCTCCATTCTTGCCAGAATACACTTGTGCCTTCATACTCTACAGTTCTGCTTCATAGAGAACCTAAAAGTGGTTGAAAAAAAGCATAACAAATAATCTGTTGAGACTCCCCTTCCATTCTTTTCTTTCAAAATTGAGGTATCTTCTTTACCCTCAGTGAGTCTTCTTGCTTCTGCCCTAAGCCTATTTGTAATCCTGCTTAACTCTGCAGAACTCTGGCTTAGTAGGTGTAACCAACTCCAGTTAGCCATGGCTCTACGAGAAGTGATACCATCAACTAGATAATCAAAGCTCGAATGTTAGCAAATGACGGAGTTTCTGAAACTACACTAAATCAACTTGGTGAGTGGAAAATTTCAGTGCATTACCCTATATCTCAAACAGAAAAACGAGAGCTTTTTCTTTTAAGTCTTGCAATACGTCACAATTGGGGAAGTGTATAAAGAAGTTTCCCAACAATGGTACTCTGTTATAGTTGTCAGATGACTTACCTGAAATGTTGATGGAACTCAAGCTAACACATGAAGTGTCGTAGTGACATTTGAAAGTACTTGTTTCCAAGCTACTGTTATTTTAGCTTTTGAGCAGTTTTCCATCAGGTTTTTGTACCCAATCCTATCCAGTGTTACAAGCATTAATGCTACAAGCACTTTGCAACAAATTGTCGAAATGCTATCAGCTGAATCCCTAGTTTGTGCAAACTGTGGAGAAGCCCACCATGCTGTATTTGGGTACTGTCAAATTCTTCTTAAGGCAAAGTAATTGGAGTGGATTAAAGCTGTACATAAAATTAATGAAAAGAAGACTCACAATTTACTTTCTGGACTTTTCTTCTCTAGTGGAACTACTTTTTATGCTCAGGCTTTTTCACATAATCTACTTTGTCCTACCTCTTCCGAAACATTAATGTTGCCCTTCCCAACCATCTTGTAACGACTTTGGTTAGAGTGAGCTGTACCTCTACAGACCAAACAGCTCAAACTGAATCTCTGTCGCCAACTGGATGTATCAACATGTCTCAACATGGCTAGATTTAATACAATCGGTTTGAAACACTAATTTATTAGTTAAATATTTAACTATATTTCCTGATCATTTATATGTAAATCGTCCTAAAAATGACTCTTATTTAAACATCACGCAATAATTTAAAATTTAATGTTTCACTAGTTTGACTCTTTAATCATAAATCAAGTAATTATTTCAAATATTTTGGTAACATGATCATAATAAAAAATTCTGGGCACAATATTTCTATTTAACACTTTATTAATTTTCTCAGAATAAAGATTTTTCAATCTGATCTACATAAAAAAAAAAACATGTCTATTAATGGTGTATTTACATGAAAATGTTTTACAACAAAATCATAAATAAGCATATTATTACTATCTTTATGGGATCAAACTTTAGAGAGAAGTTTTCGTTTTGACACGTGTCGACAGTGGTAATAAGCATAATATAGACAATACTGTCCACACATAGACGAATATAGTCCTTGCAGTACTTTTGGTCCACGTTCAACAGTTCTTCTTGATGAATTTTCTTATGTTGAGATATGTTTGTGTTTTCTTCTGAACGACATGTTATGCCATGTATAGAGTCACCATCATTATCAGTACTAATGGATCAAAATGTTCTTCTTTTTCATCTTGACCAAAGTAAAAACAAAACCAGTGGCTACCGGATTTATGACTTGGATCCAGGTTGACAACGTACAACAGTTTTTCTGCGTGGTCAGGTAGTTGATCATTGGCAATCACACCTCCAAATTTCTTTCGTGTACACAAATCTTGTGAAAGTGTCGAATTAATTTCTAATGTGTTCATAGTTTCTTAGATATCAGATATGATGTTTCTAGACTGATCAATTTCTAAAATTGACTGAACTTCTACATATGCTAGAACATTTCTAGTGTTGGATAAGGCACTACCAAAGCGTATTTCAATTCGTAAATTTCCCTGTATCACCAAGTTAAAGTGAGAATCTCCGGCAGATAGATTGGGTGTAAGATCAAAGGCGAAGAATGTATATCTTCCTAATGTATATCCTTTATCAATTCCTTGATCTTCAAACTGTTTGCCTATTCCACTAAGTAATGTTTCGTAGCTTCATGCGTAAAGCTCAGCATTCAAAATCTGGTTGTTAAGGTTGAGCAGAAATCTGTTTTCCATTTACATTGATTGCTATAAAATTGATACTTTAATGTTTGAAATTGTACGGAATTTTCTTCCACAATCCGTTAACTGCATCGTTATCAACACATCCTATAACACGAGTGTAGGTACTTGACCTAAAAATGCATTATTGATAGATGCTTGTGAGTTTCCCGGAGAATGGAAAGTGATTTGCACATTGTATATCTCAAAGAATATTTAGCTCTTCCTTTCTGAAATGCTTTAGCATGTGACAGAACGACTAACAGGCTGATCTTCACTTTTCTAGTATAGTCACAAACATGTAATACAATTTTGAATCTCGATTCATTATTTGACATAATACAAAACGAACCTTTTCTTCATACGAGTCAGAGTTTTAAACTTACACCATTAGGCAAGAAAATATTCTGTAAAAAGATGTCCGAATGTAGATGACCGACAATGTCGACTGTTTGGCTACCACGTGTATCAATGTGTCGGTCTTTGATTCTGTCGTTCTCATCATCATTAAAATCGAGAGCACCAAAACTACCCATTGTGTCTTTTATCCACATTGACGATGAAAATTGACTTTTCTTAGCTTCACCATTATAACTCAGTAAATTTCTGTGTAGACCTTATATGCATAAAGATTGCGAGGCGAAGAAATGTACTTGCCAATCAGATATAGATGCACTTGAAAAAATAGAGAATGAAGCAACAAGTTTACAGGTGCAGAAGTATCTTCATACTTTTTTTTATGTCAGTCCCATCAAGCTTGACAATCTTTGCTTTTACATGAAGATAAGTTTGTGCCGGATCTAAAGTTTGTTCTCCTGGTCCTGATATAGAAAATTCGATGAGTCCTCTTTTGGTCACTGAAGATAGAGGATAATATTCATTCCACCAACTTTCCTCAGTCAAGGTTTGCGTGAAAGGGAGAGAATTTTCATGTAGTATGAGAGCAATTATTACTTATCGAACAAATCTGAAGTTGATGTTCTTCGTCTCTTAGTTTTGCCTGTTCTGAACACGAGACCATTCTGTTTCTTCTTTTTATAGGCAGGGCAATATGTTTATCATCTCAAGCCAGGTTCTGAGCTCCTCATATTACTTGTTGCTTTCCAGCATCAACAAAGGTGTTCCTTGTATGACATCTGATGCAAATTTATGTCTGACTGAACAATTTGTCTTTTTAAGGCTAATACTCCTTTTTTCAGAAATGGTATAGCCGAACGAAACAAGTTACTCAAAACATTTCCCAATCCGTTTCCCCATTGCCATTGACTACCAGCATAATAAGGTAAACCGATTCCCACTTGATAATCGTAATAGGCATCATAGAGAGTTAGTTCTTAATAGTAAGGTACTGACCTGTTTGCAAAGATGGAGCATTACGTTCAATCTTTTTTGTACAAACGTGATAGGTCGACCAATGCCATCCTTTATTATCGATCTCAATAGTCTGAAAACTTTGTATTGAAGATTTGTAAATGGTTCAGTAATCATGTCTCCATCCTGACCTTTAACTTGAACAATTCGTATCAGTGGTACATATCCATCACCAACAATAGTAGGTTCCACACTATCTAATTAAACAAAGAGTGAATAAAATCCACAATACATGTTAACAGTATATGGAGATATAGTGGGCTTTATTATTGTGTGATTATTATCAAATCAAAGTATTATTGATAGTACAGGACTGAGCGTTAGATAGGCTTCTTGATTTACATTCACGCTTACTTTTCGGGTAAACGAATCATAAGTAAGTATAAGTTCATAGTCGGGTTTAAGAAGTGTATCTTCTACTTCGTTTCAGGTTCTAATTAGATCTTCAGAATTCTTTGTAATTTCCTGGTCTAATATAATATATTATAGTAACAGACTAAAAGCCTAAAAAGTAGGATAACCATCCTGTACCATCAGGCACGTTATGCCAGTATGTGGATACCGTAATGCGACCAAGGCCACTTCCCACGAATCTTCAAGGTTGTTAGATCTCGGAAGATGAATGATATAGCTTGTCAGAGTATTAATAGCAAAATAGTTCATACAACTGTTACTAGGTAACGTTACATACAACTGATTTATGTTGAATAAAGAGAAATAGAGTTACACATATCACTTTATGATGACAAGGAATTCAGATCTGTTTGAGGGATCCAACTATTACATTTATCAGAATATCCTTTCCATTTTCCAAAATAATGTTTGTTTTTATCCCTTCCTTGTTCACGCAATATTTCTTCTACAACATAGACGTTATTGGGAGACTTTCTAGCTCTTTGTAGTTCAGATTTATAAAATGTTCCATTTAGTTTTCCTCAAAGATAATCTTGCAGTTTATACACTAACGGATTTCTCTCGCAAATCGTAAATATTTCGTTTGTCCATCCATGCATATAACCTTTCTTAAATTGACGCTTCACTTTGCTAATACATACTTGATCGCCTACTTTGAACTGAAATTTTACTTTAATTTGTGGTTTGTAAAGTGTTTTCCACACCACAGACTGACTACAGTGATTAACGTTTACTGGTCGCATGATACCAATAATTATAGGCACTGACCAGATGTTTCAATACAGTAATATATTTATAAGTTCTACGATGAGTAAAGTAGCGCCACATTCTAGTTTTAAGAGTGTGATTAAATATTTCTACTATAGACGCTTTTGTTTTGTTATGTGTTGTAAAGAAATGAATGTCTTATTCCTTGAAATACCCTTGAAACAGACGATTAGTAAACTCTGTTCCAGCATTGGTTTGAAGTTTACAAAGTTTTCGACCCTTTTTTTAAATTTGTTTGAAATATTTAAAAAGTGTTGCCCATTTCTTATCGTTGAATGGAACAACCAATGCATATCTAGAAAACACGTTGATACACGTGAGTAAATGCTTAAAGTGAATGTTATGTTCACCTAGGTTAGAGAGGTCCACCAAATCAGCCTGCTATTGTTCAGCGATCCATGAAATGATAACTCAGTTTCTCGAAAACTTATCTCTTACTGGTTTGAAAAGAGTGTATGTATTCTGTCGACTTAACCAGTCTTTAACCTGATTTAGAGTAACGAATTTACCTAGTTCTTTCACAGATCTAAATAAAGGCTGTACTCTGCCAAAACTAGCAGTATGTGTAGGGTTATAATAGATAGATTGTAGAATTTTATTAGGCATTACTTTCCATTCCATCTATTTTTATTTAGTTTACCATCAATTTTGTCTCTAACAGTAGTAATAATTTGACCTTTACAACAGACGATATAAATTCTTAGACGGCTCAAGATATTACTAAGCTTAATACATTTAGGCCTTTTAACACGTCTATGATGTTTCATATACTTCCAATTGTCTACATTTCCAACAACTTCTCGGGGAATATTCATATCTCATAAATCGTCTGCAAATTATTTCCATCCTGTAAGTTTAAAATGGTTTCATTTTCATAACAAGTTGTTGATTAGGTCAATTATGTTACTGTTCGAGACAGATCTTCCAACAATCACTAATTCTCTATTATCATTCCACGTTAGATCATCACTGCAATGTATCAAGTTTAATAGAATTTCATCTTTCTTTTTATATTTTTGAGGAAAACTGTCGGCGACCTCTACATTTTTATGAGTTGGCGATTCCATTTTAATTTTAATGGGATCCATGGCTTGTGAATGGCAGGTCTGATGACGTTATTAAAGCTGGTTTATCGTTTATGGATAATGTATCATTTTGTATGACTGAATTCATATGATTATCTATAGAGTTTAATACTTTTATATACCGGTCTTTCACAAACTTTGGGTTGATAAAGAGAATGTACCAATTCTTCTGGAACGAGAACCATTCGTTTTGTCTTATTTTTACATAACCAACCAATAAATAATGAAAGTATTGGTGCCACAAGTAATGGTAAAAATCCTCTTTTCTACAATAGCAAGTTTTTTCTGTTTAACTACTTTCTGGACAGCCAACTCTCTCAATAATGAGATGAGTTATCTACGTTTCTACTTTTGTATGTTCGTCATAGAAATGTTACCTTTTAAAACATTTAAAGCACGTTCACAAATACTCAAGATAAATTCATTTGTAGCTCTGGCAATTATTCCGTTAATCTGTTTACGTGTTGTATTAGGTAATGTATGGAGCAACTACTGATGGTGTTTAATTCTAAGTGTCATAATGAATGAGGGAAAAAGAGATTGTAAATACAATATATATAAAATATGTTTGTTTATATATACGTTTAGGTATAACATCTACTTTTTTTGCACTAGTGATAATAATTGTTAATATGAAATGGACAGGATAGAGTCGATCTTGGAAGTTGATTAATCTTGGGACATCTAAACAATTCCAAGTTTTAACAAGAAATGTTCACGAGACTTCTCAGTATCTCTTACCTTTGTATAAATGGTGGTACAATTCTCCCTCAACAATCTACTGACACTCCAAGGGTAGGGATAATCAATGTTACCAGTTTTCCCTGTGATGAAATGAATGTGCCGAGTTACCCATTTACACTGACGACGATCAGCATCTGAAAGATATTTACTAGAAAATAGTTGTTTATATATATATATCCAGTGTCTAAACATATGAATGCAAATAATTTAATTGCATATATATATATATATATATGGTCCACCCATAAGATAAAATCCTTCTAATTCTATCACTGTAGCAGTCGTGATAATAATTGAGCATATATTCAGTTAAACATCAATTTTAACTTACTTTGGTACATGCACTATAACATTATCTTCAGGAAAAGTCTGGTCCCCAGTCGGATCTGTTCAGGCGTTTGCAGTTTCATATCGACGAGTAAGTAACGATATGGTTGTCTAATTGTATCATGATAAGCTTTTTTCAGAATATTTGACACATGCTGGAAACATTTGTCTCGCTAAAACATTGATCTAAGATTTGTCTCTGACATTCTTGAACAAAATAATACAATGAGAATTTGAATTAATATTACGCATTTTTCTACCCTGATTAAATAGATTATGTACAATTTTATAACACAGATAAATTCCAATTTTGACTTACAGGTGAAAAAAGTTCAGATACTCGTCTATCTTCTCCACTTTCACCCATAGGATCATCAATGCTAAAAATATTTGGTTTATCAGACCATAAATAATCATGAAATGTTCCAGGTAAGCCTTTGAGAAATTGAATGTTGGGAATATTTAGCATTAAGTTTGTATACAGTGGTTGAAATTCACCATAAAACCATATGATATTTTCAGGAATATGATAAAAACTTATTGATGATAAATTAAAACTTTACTTACAAACTGTATTTTACCACTTCCTGTCAGACCTGACACTAAGCAAGTAAAAAGGTGTAGTAGACAGTTATACATCTCGAACTCTAATGAGAAATAAATAAAACGGTACTCACTTTATATATAGATCATGTTTGAGCACACTTGGAATCTTGCCCCAAGGCCCTGCACATGCCCTCTTTTCAGTCCATAGACCACGGCAAGGAGCTTGTTCCATTAGATTAAAAAATCAATATTCATACAGAAGGGTGTTAAATCTAGAAGGATGTGTCATTTGGTATAAACTGGATGAAAATTCTTCTTTTTTTCCTTTTTTGTAAATGATTTGAGTCTTTAAATCTCTACAAATCTCCTTAGTCACTGTTATAGGAGGCCGAAAAGGATTGAATATATCTGTTATCTTACACTTCACTGGTGAGAAGTTAAATTTTTTGTTGTTGATAAAATTTAGGGAAACCCATTAATTTTACAGCATGACTTTCTGTCGTTGCGTAAGTAACTATAGTTTTTTGGACTACCACTGATCCACGATGTCCGTCCAGCTCGTCTGTAATGTCACCAAGATATCCTATAGAGGTGGATCTTAAGATCAGTCTGAAATGTAGACAATACTGTTCGTATCATAATGCAATACAGACGAACCTAACTTCTTTAGTGTATGATATAACTTCAGACGAGCATGTTCTGTTGTGAAAGTGTACAGAAAGATATTGGTTTGATCATTCTGGGGAAGATATTCATGTTTATGTTTCAAATGAAGAGCTAGTAATGGCTGGAGACGGCTTGAATGGGTAATGAAGAAAAACTTTAATATAACAGCAAATGTACAACGTTTCGACAAGGTTTTGTCATCATCATCAAAACCTTGTCGAAACGTTGTAAATTTGCTGTTATATTAAAGTTTTTTTTCATTACCCATTCAAGCCGTCTCCAGCCATTATTAGTCTCAAAGCGGGTTCCTCGTCATCGAATTTGAAGAGCTAGTACTTCTTTGTTAATCAGTGTAACATTTTTAGCATTATCATTCATTAAGGAGTGATACTCTTTAACCGATGTTACATAGGTAAGTTGTGGTTTGTCCTCAGACATACCCCAACGTCCCCAAATAAAATTAAAACATAATTTTGCAAATGATATTTTTCCTCTATTAAATACTATGTTTTGAGAGTCAGTTGTACTCCTTCATTTTCCTTATACAGGGCAACGTAATCTTGCTTTGTCTGTTGGGGCTCTGCTTGGCCAGGTATGGGAATAATGTTAAGCCATTTTTATGTTGGTTAGAAAGCTATATAAACTATATAAGCTTTAAGGCGTTGTATTTTATTTGTGTGGACTATAGTAATAAACATTGTATTTTCCTCTACTACAATATCAACAGCGGAAAGTTGTTGTAAACATTGTCCCCGGCCCACTCAAGAATAGACCTAAATACCAATCAAGAATTCAATCAAGACTGTAAAATTCACAATGGACAAAGAGTGAAAAGAGGCAGATATTAGGTTAATGGACAAACGAAAATTTTTCATGGACAGACACTTTCAGAATAGACAAATTTTAGTTTAAAGCTACTTAGAATAAACAAATGTAGTTTCGTGTTACAATTTGAAGTCATTCTAGAAAAAAAATGGCTAATTTAGTTTTATTTCATTTTTTGTGTGTTTGTCTGTTTGTTTGAATTTATGCACAAAGCTACACAATGGGCTATCTGTGCTCTGCCCACCACGGGTATTGAAACCGGTTTCTAGTGTTGTAAGGCCGCAAACATACCGCTGTGCCACTGGGGGGGCTTTTTCTTTTTGTGGTTACCAGATCAGTCAAATTGACCAACCTTGAGGGTAGAGAAAATAACAGAGAAATTATAAAGTTTTACTGAAAAAGAAAACGTTGGAAATGTATTTAGGAGGTTTTGGAGATTATGCAATTGATATTTGCACTTTGCATTCGAACTGGGCAAAAAAAAAAGACTCGGTATATTTATGGACAAATATTTAGTACAAATACTTCATTAAAAAAAAACTATTTTTGTGTACAAACTGCTTGTAATGTTTACTCAAAGTCTGCCAAATATTGTCAAGATACACTTAATGCATTATAAGTTATAATATTAAAACTATATACATGTAAAAATGGTCACGTGGTCTGTCCCTAGAACCGAACCCCTATTGATTGAGTTAACACTTTCGCTACGAATAGGTCAAAGTGCGTATGTCACGACTTTTTAACACCTACATTCAAAATATAGTTAAACTACTTTATTACCAATGTATATGCATAAAGCTGGCATTAAACATAATTTATAGATCAAATTTTAATAATATAAAAATTTCAATTTCTTATTTTTAAAGTATATAAAAATACTGAACTTCACTTTCTGTATATTGCATGACACTTCTCCAGTCCAAACTATTCATTTCAACATTTTCTGCTTTCCTCTAAGGCAGTGTAACTTTCCGTGCAATTTCGCACTTACATTATATATATTCTCAAGCTAAGCTATCATTTCTACCGAGAATTTGCCTCCCATTTAGATTTGCTTTATGAAGCTATCAGCAATAAAGTACTGGTCAAATGCCATGTCTTCCACTGAGCATTCTGCTTTCAAAACATGTCATAAGGTCTCTCTGACGTTTGCTATTGCATTATTTGTAACTAATAAAAGACAGAGATTTCACTGAACTGACAGCTATAGGGTCTGAAGTTGGGGGAGAGTGGAATAATAATTTGGACATTTGAGCGTCGTTTTTTTTCAAATCTCGCTGTTGAGGCTCTGCTTGACTAGTTATGGGAATACTTTTAAGCCATTTCTATGTTAGTCAGAAAGCTAGATAAATTATATAAGGTTTAAGGCATTATATTTTATATGTTTGCAAATATTTCGTATTCTAAATTGAATAATTCAATTAAAAAATTCTAAGCATACATTATTATAAGTAATTGTAGTTTTCTGTTATAATCTATAGCTATTCTAGAAAGAACAGGGGTAATTTAGATTTATTTCATATTTTTTGTGGTGGTTACAATGTCGGTAAAACATGACTGAGCCTGTATACATAGAGTTAATAAAACACACGTAAAATACTTTGTCTTTAACATAATTTTACCAAAAATTATAAAACAAAATGAGTTTGAAGATGCTTGACTCAATTGATCATATTAAAAACACTCTCTCATTTAACGGAAAATGGTGTAAAATATTTTTATTGTTTCAAAGTCTATGTTGAACTGTTTTCCTTCAGATATTTATTCAGGCCAAATTTGAAACCAAAATGATGTAGAATATGAATTATTATCATTATTGGCCTAATTGTATGTGATATTTCGTGAAGATAAACATATAAACATCTAGTATTTAAAAAAAAATGGCATATCAATGCAAACTATTTTCATCCAAAAATATGCATTTCTTAAAGTTGTTGTATGCACTTGAGTGCATGTGTAATTTGTATATGATAAATATCAAAATACTAATGAACATTGTTTTTTCGAAATTATTATTATTCACACATAAATTGCCCTAATACATAAGAATTATGCTACTTCAAAGATTTATGAGCATCTTATACCTAAAATCATCAAGCCCAACCCTAAAAAGTTAAAGCATTCAGTAGGATAATAAGCGGAAATTTAAAACAAGTATGTTATGAATACCTATATTTTCAACTTTGGCTATTGATCGAATCAGCGAATTTCCTCCGAAACACTTTTGCATCCGTTTCAGATTGTTAAATCACAAATATATTATTGTTCTTACATGTGTTCCCTTTTAAATCTGAACCCCTCTTCAGAAAATTCTGTATCCGTGCTTGACTGTGACAAAAACTTGAAATTGAATTGTCTAATTTGTCTTTTGTAAAAAATGTGTCAGGTTAGTTGTCGTAAATAATTATTGCTATTTTCTGACGATAGCTGGGTAGATCTAAAGTCTGAAAGGTCACTTTATTAGCTTGTTGTATTATGAACTAGTGTGAGTAAGCCCACTGGAAGTCTTCAGCTCCAGCCCTCGAAGGTCCTTAATTCGGCCCTGATATTTGGGATATTTTCTGAGCGATGCTAGGGCTGGTACTGTAGCCTTAGCACAGCAAAGGTCACCATTATTATTTATAGTAACAACTGATCTTTTTTAAGTCGATCAAGACTAATGTTTGATAACTTACTTTTGGCACTAGCTACTGGTAATTCCAATGTAGTAACTTCAACTTTGAATGAGTCATCTAATGGTATGTCTTTTTTTGCTTTGATTGACTTTTTCGATAGTAGTTCAAATAATTTCAGATGAAAAAAAAATCCTTATTCTGTAAGCATTTACTTATTGGTTTATCCAGATGATTTGAATAAACACATACTCTTACCTTATCTCTGTTGTTTAGGTGTTTTGTTGTATTGTTCAGTATGTTTTGAATGTTCTTATTAAGCATGTCCATAATGTATGTGGGTCGTCTGATTTAGGATTAACCGATATAGTGTATGTTGTAGAAGCTGCATTATACTTTTAATTTCTCCTAATGGCAGCGATATGTCTGCGGACTTACAACGCTAGAATTCGGATTTCGATATCATTGTGGGCAGAACACAGATAGCCCATTGTGTAGCTTTGTGCTTAATTACAAACAAACAAACAAACTCACGATAAAATCTCCGTCTTCTTTGTAGAGATGTTTTGCAGATAGCTTTAAAAGACAGAGAAAATGTATTAATAATTCTAATTTTGTAGAGAAAATTAATTTCATACATTCAGATTATATGTAAGTTTTGAAAACTTACCTCTTCCACGCCAGACGATCGCTTTACATCTCGGAAAGTCTGTATTCCTTCATTGTTGAATGTCTGTAAAAGAAAGAAGTAAATGAGATCATTTTGTATAAAAAAATCGTATTAATCTATATAAACTTACAGTAGTTAGAGTCTCTAAGTTTTCAGCCTATTCAACAGTTAGAGGCCACAGAAGAAAGTAAATCCCGCCTAACTGTAGAGATGCATTTTTCTCTAATTCGTTTAGATCCTCACAGTTAATGTATAGTGAGCCTATATCCAACATCAATATAAGTACAAGTTAGCAAAATAGATCTGTGACAGTACTTATTTCATTTAGTTCAGAAATATATTCAAAAATCATACTTACATCAGATGAGTTGTCCATGGTTATCGCTAGTAGAACTCTAAAATACAGTATTCTCATGAATGTTGAATTCAAAGTGAATGTATATTCATTGACAACCGTTTATATATATGGACGGGCAACCCAGATTTAACTGTATATCGCGAAATAGACTTGGCCAACTCGAAAGTTACCTTCATCATGTATCTAAACCACCCTTTCTATGCAGTATTTTGTCTGGATATATAATAACACTGTTTAAAATCATTATCACATGAGATAATTAAACTAATAATTAGGCATTAGTGTATAATGAAATCTCATACATTTCACACGTTTAAGTAGATATTTAAATTAGGACTAAATCGACCTTTCATTTTGAAAAATTATTCTAAGCCGACTGACACTGTCTGAGCATCTGACCAGTTGTTGGGCGCAGTAATGAGTAGAAATTTTGCAAAAATTGTACACAAAGTGAAATGTCCCCTCAAATATCGTGAATACACATTTAATGTATTGTATCACTATGTAAAGTGAAAGAACTATATTTACTAGTTAAAGTATGGTGAACAATAAATTTATGCATAAAATATAAGATTATGTTGAGTTTGAACTGTTTACTTTCGATATTAAATATTATACAAATACATAGATAGCACCAATGAATTACAGCGGTTTATATATGGATGAGCGACACAGTTTGACTGTGTGTTGCAAAATAGACTTAGCCAACTCAGAAATGACCTTTGTCATGTATGTCAATGACCTTTGTATCCTTTCGATATCTTCTTTTTCTCTGTCTGTAGTTATGAAAACAAATGTTAAGTGTTGCTATTCTATAATAGTGATTAGTCACATTTATTATGTAATAAAATGATTTACTACACAGCATATTTTTATGTTAGGATAGCTGACTCGTTAAAATAAGAGATTTTGTATTATTTTCAGAATGTAAAAAATTATAGAACGAAAACTATAAACTGTATGTTAGATCATTCAATATTTATCAAAACATTGGGTGTGACAAAAACTTTTCTGCAGTATGTTAAATGTGATAGTAACACTATCCACCTCTAGAAACAGTAAAAAATGTATGTCATGCAAATTAAATGCATTGACTTTTAGGTGTTACTGTAACATTCTTTCAAAATATATTTTAGTTTTGAAAATATAACATGAAATAATTCAAATAATAACTAGACTGTTTGTCATAGTCTGTTACCATTGGTTCTGTAATATAATCTCAAATGTCTTGAAAACTTATTCTAAGCTGATTGTTGTAAAGTATGATAGATTTGCATTTATAGACTAAGTTCGTGTGTATTCGTCTGTCGGGTGTGTGTGTGTAGACAATATTGTATATATTATGCTTATTATTGTTTTCAACAAAGCTGAAGATGTCACAATGAGTCAGAGTGAAATGTTTCCATATTATTAATGAAGCACAGATAGAAATGGAAAGAATGTCTATATGTTGCATACTGCCATACGGAAGTATAGAAACATCTTTATAAAATGTACGCAATTAAATGTACGTTGAAATCTGTATACAATCCTTAGTAACATTGCCCACCTTTGTAAAATATGTAATACAAATAAATCTATATTATTGTTGTTGTTTGTTATTAAGCACAAACCTACACAATGGGCTATCTGTGCTCTGCCCATCACGTGTATCGAAACCTGGATAATAACAGCAGATCTGTTAAAATACTAAGTACAGTAAAATTATCATTAAATAACAGTTTTAACAAAATTAAATCTAGACATTGATGACATAATCACATGTGGAAATACGGTAACACTGTCCACCCTTGTGAAACTCGTGTAACATGTGTAAATTGAAATATTTTATCAACTTGTGTGAACAGCATAAAATCAAACTAGTGAAAGAGTAAATGAGTAAATTATTCGTGGAATTATTAAGTCATATCCGACTGTCATGGCGACCTAGCAATGCATCCGAGGAGGTTATTACGGGTAGTGTCCTCTAGCGGTGTGTCGCGCAAGAACAACCCTAACTACTGAAGTTTGTGTATATTACAAAATAAATATAGAGATTTATCTAATATGCAGATTACAATGTGAAAAAACATTTACCGAAAATATATGTTAATTCGAGACTTTATTGCCTAATAGTATTAAAACAGGCAACAATAATTGGTAACTTGAAATAAATGTTTCTTCCTACATTTATGGAACTCTGTGGAACCTTAATTTCTACCTACCATTTTTCAGTCTAGTTGTTGATTTTATACATACTTTAGAATGTATCTTAGGTAATTAATTTCTCAGTAGAATTCTTCTATGAAATGGGCTAATACAGAACAAACATTTAAATACAAGTGAAAACAAATATATAAAAAACAGAAACTTAAATGAATGAATGATTGTAATATGCATATCAGTGCACTGATTATATCTATATTCCACCAGTATTAATGGCTGTAGTGAGAAAACATATATGTAGGACACTTAAACAATTGTTTATATTTTACTTATGTAGATGGAAATATTTCTGTGGCTTGCATAACTAAACGTCACTAAGAACATGAACAATACATCGAGATTATAAACACAGCTCTACTATGATATTTTTTTAAGTTGTTGATTCTGTAAGCCACGAAATTCAGGGAACAAAATATACCAAACAGGTCCTTGCCTTGAATAGTCTGGATATGAACTGAAAAATTATTACATTGCTGAAACTACAAAACTAGATAATATTTTATCGAGTTTTTGAAGAAGAAAATAATAAGGATCTTAACTAAATATCGTATAATTAAAATATTTCGTTAGTAATCCTTTCCTTGAACAAATACGTATACTTCATTGTTTTCTTTACTTCAGAAGAAAAATGCTGTTACTATCCGTTGGATAAAGTCCATTATTTCCTTCACTTCACGTTAGGTTTCTGTTGGAAAAACAGGTATTGCATAGCCCAATTTTATCACTAATTTCTTGGTTCCTGTACTTTTTTTTACAAGATTGTACATTGTGAAAGTGTCAAAACTAGTGTAAAATGATTAGCAACATTGTATGGTGTAAGCCGATTCACATTTCAGTCATCCAAACACATATATATGCATCTATATTAACAAACCAACTGTAACAAACGCATTACAACAGATGACCAACAAAATTTGGCAAATACGAAAATGTTTTCTGAGTAAGAAAATCTAGATTTAAAGATAATGCCACTAATGTAGTTGACAAAAAAAGTGCTAACAGAATCTGTTTTTCGTTCTAATACTTAATATTTGGTTGTTCCTCCTCTGGCCTTGATAACTGCTTGACATTGCAGTAGCATATAGTGCACGAGGGATTGAATCCAGGCAGTTGTGAGTTCATGATGCCACACACGGATTAAATATACCTGCTGCTCCCAGGTGCTTCTCTGTTTTTATCTTGTGTTGCTAATGATTACTTTCCAGCAGTTATCAATTGTACACATGCATTAGGGCCTCAAAAAAAAACGATAATTTCGAAGAAAATTGTGAAAAAAATGGGTGATGCAATAACTTTTTCCACCACTCTAATTCAAGGACAACAAGGGACCATCCACTATGCTAAACTTTAACAATAAAATCAAAACATACAAAGCCAGCACTTATCATACGAATATTTATCAAGTCTTTCCTTAAATTAACGACACCCATCACATCTAAAGGCAACCCAACCAAAAACCAACCACCCTGTAAGAAAAATAAAGCTGTCTTAGCTGAAAATTGCTCCTACCCTCCCAAAATTTATATTTATGTCCTACCATTCTCACAATCAAGTACGAAAAGGAATAATGCATCAACACTACCAATTTCCTTAATAATCATAAACATCTCAATCACATCCACTCTAACACTTCTTTTCAAAAGAAAATAGTTTCAGGGATCTTAACCTGTCCTCGTATGACAACCTTTTCATCCCAGGTTGTAGTAGCTCTCTTCTGAACCTTTTCCAACAGTTCAATGTTTTTCCTAAGCTAAAAAACGTAAAACTGGACACAATATTCCAAATGTGTTCTAACCAATGACTTATACAATGAAGTCATCATTTCTTTCGAATAGTATTCAACATTCCTTTAGATACAGCCTGAAATCCCACTTGCATTGCCATTAACAACAGCACATTGCTTGGATGGCTTGAGAGACTGATGAAGACTCAGAAGTCACGAGATTTTGGGACTTTAGATAACATTTACAAAGTCTACAGAATGCTTTTTCGAAGCATGCCTTTGTCTCTCTCTTAGGTTTAGATACATATAATACAAAATGTAGTATAAAATTAATAAATGGTCAAATTAAACATGGAGCCACTAAAAACCACGACACGGGGTATACACACGCAGACGTCAAATGCGATTTGATTCCCTAGACAAATATACTAACAGAGAAGAAGGTATTGACTTCAGAAAACGTGACACCTTACAATTAAAGTTTCTTGCCGATAAAAGAAGTAATATGTTTTTAAAACTTTTTTTTAGTTCTTAAGGAACACCTTAAATCCCCATTTCTGGAGATGACAAAACCTTGTCGAAACGTTGTATATTTTCTGTTGTGTTAAACTTATATTAAAGTGTTTCTTCATTACCCATTCAAGTCGTCTCCAAGCATTATTAGCTAACTGCCTTCTTCTCCTCGTCGAACCTGCTACGCTTTTTCCAGGCCTGGATAAAACTTGCTTTTTTATAACTACAATACTGCTTGAAGTGTTTGGAATAATTTATTTTGAATCTCGATTAATGTATATCGATCTTTGCAGCTGCGTAGGTTACATTTCCAAAAAAGTTTTCTTGTTGTTGTTTCAAATATCAAACTTGGATTATTTTTATTCCGATGTAAAAAAATTGGAATCAGTTACATGTATATATGAAATGAATAACTTTCTAAAATACATGAAATACTTTGTTATTTTTTAAAGATTTTGCTATGTTTCAAATAGAATAAAACAGGACTTTACTAATGTGTCAATAATACTAAATTAAATTAATGTTGTTGTTTTTTAACTTCATGCTATTGGTAATTGTTTTTAGTAATAGATATGATATTTAACATTGGATATACCATATGGCTTTAACATAATAATTATAGTCTAAAATATTTGTAGGTTGCATATAATGCTATATTGAATTGTATATTTTTCTGTATTATACCTTTCTTTTGGGTAATAATGAAGCAAATAAAACATATTTTCTTTTCGTACCACCACCCTTGTTGCTCATTTGTAAGCCTGAAAGCTAACGACACTACAAATTGAGTTTTGATGCCCAAGGTGGTTACAGTACAAATAGCCCATTGCGTAACCTCACACTTAACAGTACGGAAATTCTTCGTATTTAAAAGGCAAACAAATGGTTTCTTAATGTATGTTATTACGTCTAACAATTGATTGTATCATAAGAACTGATAAACGTGAAAATACTCATAATCCTTTTGAACAGGTAAAAAATTATGATGTGTTCTATTTCTAATCGAACACAAATAAAGTTAATCTTAACATAATGATCAAAACATTCACATCTCGAATGAAAGCACATTAACTATTTATACAAGATTTTAATAAGCTTCTTTTTAACAAATGACAATGTAAATATTTTACAAGTTCTACAGGAACAAATTATAAAAACAAATATTTAAAAATGTTCACGCTATAAATAATAGTGCATCACTAGAGAAAAGGTTCACAAGAATATAAAATAATTATACATAGCTTAAACCCCATTACTTTAACACACAAAATAAACAACAAGATCGTCAGTGTCCAAGTAACGGTCAATATTAACTTCACCTGTAACAAAGGTTAACAGCAAATTCGCTTAGTGCTAGTATTACTGAAGAATTGAACTGTTTCTGTTATTCCTATACTGCTTCCTATATTTCGAGGCACAGAAATTATGTCTTAAGTTCTGCAATGAGAGTATGGGCAGACAACGCCCAGAAATGAGAAAAAGGCTGCGAATTCAAACTAATTACAGTGTAATTGTCTACAGAAAATTGGAAATTGGCATGTAATGAGACGTGTAAATATGCAACTTAGTGATTAGTCGGCATAGCTTTTAAAACGCTTTATTATTTCAAAACATTTTCAGTTTTTCACGTGAACAGAACGAAAACTTCACGCGCACGTGACTCGATCTCTTCCATCTAAAACTTCTTTTATTTAATCTTGATTCTTCATATTAATTTAGCTCCTGTTCGTTTTCGTCTATTAATCTTGTAGATAACAGATTTAATGTATACAATTTATTTATTCAAGTTTGGCATAACTTAGAACTGTGTGTTCAGAAACAGCGATAAACAAGTGTTAACTATTTTGACGAAGTCTCCAATTTTACTTTATTTTAACTACGGAAATACTTAATAGTAGGGATCGACAAATATTCCAAATAATTCACGCGCCGATAAACCACCCAATCGAATTCCTTAGCGAAAATTATTGGTTACGATATATTATGTGTATATACACTAATAATACGCTAAAAAGGTTGTTAACATTTCCGGTATAACAATTCACAAATTTCTAAAACAGGAACTACCTACCTACCTACCTGATCACGTCAGCAGGGCTAGCGCCTAGACGGCTCGGACTATCGCAACAAGATCTCTCCAGCTTACTTGACTGGTCTGTGAGTATTCACTTTTGGTATTCCGATAAAAATTCATATGTGTATATATATATAATATAAATTGTAAACATACCATGCAAGTAATTAAATATCTTTTCAACCCAACGGATGGCGCTACATATCGATGGATAAACACGCGACTGTTTATACCTTATACAAGTATAACATAAAAAGTAAACAAACAAAAGCATTAAAAAATTATGAATCTCAAAAGGAAATAGGGATCCTGCTACAAAAATTAATGAAACTAGAATTAAAACCCAAATCGCAAGTCTATAAAGTTAATCCCTACTTTGGCAGTTTTATGCACTTATCTGTAAGCTTTTGTTTGTTTGTAATTAAGCACAAAGCTACACAATGGACTATCTGTGCTCTGCTCACCACGGGTATCGAAACCCGGTCTATAGCGTTGTAAGTCCGCAGATATACCGTTGTGCCACTGGGGGGGATATCTATAAGCTAAACTAAGGATTAAATTTTATAAATTTGGGACTGGGGTTTTAATTCTTGTAAAAGTTATAGCTAATAGGGATATGGCTATACTAAAAGTTTATAGATTGTGTGTCCATTTCATGGACATATAAAAACTGAACAAATAACTAGGAAAATAAAATAAAATTTTAACAGAAAGTAGGGATCTTTGGTTATTCGTAGAATTGTTATAAGACTGCTTCGTTTAGCTACACAGATCACAATGCCAACCAAATTAGGGGTTGAAAATTGTTTTAAACTCTATCCAACTAGTATTACTTTACTTGTTGGTGTACTATTGCAACAGTTATTTTGTTTTGGATCCTTTTTATAGCAAATCTATGAATAAACAACGATCCCCATTTTCCGTTAACATTTTATTTTATTATATTTTCCCATTTATTTCCTTTAAAATTGCCTACAGTTTCTACTTGTAAAAACAAAATAAGAGAACTAATAAGAAAATTATAATTTCATAAAGAGCACATTTTTTCTAAACTGCATATTTTTCATGAGTGTAAATTATTAATAATTAGATGATCATTAAAGTTATCTTTAATCATTCAATAGTTTTTGATTTTAGCAAACCAGTTTTATATTTTAAAGTTACAAGTTTGCTAAAATTAAAGTGTGCGTGCGTGAAATCCAGTTATTAAACAAATATCATAAATAATACACTCAGACTCTCTTGCTGGTTTTTTAAAAAATAATTCAATTATTTATCTCACAAAACAAACCGAAAACTGCGCATATTGTGTGTCAAGAGGGAAAATGATAATAAATTAAAGAAGAGTGGTTCAATTTTCCAAGTGAATCTAATTTTGAAACTACTTTATCATGCGGTAAATGCTCAGTTTTATTTTATCGTTTTTGCTGCAATTCTCGATAACACGTGCTATTCATTTGGAAACTCTGTCGTGCGAAATAATAATAAAGGACTTATTTCAATGAAAGATGAAGTTTTCCTCAAACTGTAAAATTCAAACCAAAATCTGACATTATTTCTTCTACAGAACCAAAAAAATAAAATAAACACTTCAATACAGTTGTTAAGTATTTATTAGATGGTTAATTGGATTAATAACGAAAACGAAATATTTGCTGAAGTAATCATTTTTTACTGAATTGATCTAAGATGAACAAACAAAATAATTTCATAAGCTCAAAATTCGTTAAATTTTGCAACATTTCTATCCTCTAGCGTATTTTGATTTCTTACGTTTATTATGGTGCAGATTGAAAACCTACAGAATCATTAGCTGAAGAATTATGTTTCCCCCTTTTGTTAATTAAAACACAAAATAGTCAACTCTTTCAGGAACAAAATGCAGTTTGTATCTTTTAGCGTATTAAAAAAAAAGCTTTTGTATATTTTTCTTACGTTAAGCGAACAAAGTTTAAATTAACTATGACTGACGCAGACTAGTCTGTGGGAAAACAAAATATTAAAATTGAAAGTTAAGATTCTGAAATAATAAAGCTAAAACCAGATTAGAAACTAATATAACAGTAAAAATACCACTCACATGAATGGTTAATGTGAGGATATTAATCGAGAAGTTTAGCTAAAACTTTTCTTTGGTTTCAGCTGTAGAGCACTCTTCCGTAAAACATTCTTTTCTTTTTCTATGAAATAATTTACGCGTGTTAGTCATGTCCTAATCGCCTCTTGGTACGCGTTGTTCGACTAGACAAACACAGAAAATCATTTAACCATATATTTTTAACAACACATAGTGCATGCATAATATCGTCAGCTTGATACTTTCCTGTATATGAATTTATTTACAGCCCTCAAAACTAAATAGAAAACATACTAGATGTCCAAGAAGTAATTTTTCTATGTTAATATTTTTCTAGAAGTAATTTTTCTATGTTAATATTTTTCTAGAAGTAATTTTTCTAGAAGTAATCTTTCTATGTTAATATTTTTCTAGAAGTAATTTTTCTATGTTAATATTTTTCTAGAAGTAATCTTTCTATGTTAATATTTTTCTAGAAGTAATTTTTCTATGTTAATATTTTTCTAGAAGTAATCTTTCTATGTTAATATTTTTCTAGAAGTAATCTTTCTGTGTTTTCTTTCACTTTGAAGTAGTACTTATTTTAAGAGATCTTTACAGAAAATCAGAGCTCCACCCAAAAAATTCAAGTTATTTTGAAACATCTTCTATGACTAGAATGTATATATTAGAATATAAGTAATTACGAAGAGATTAGAAATTCATGTGCATAATGCATTCTTATATCATTCTAGGGCAGAAACTGCAGACTGTTCTAATTAAACTTAGACCTTTATTACCCGGTATTTATAGCTCCAGGATCTGATAAGTAATTCGTTTAGATAAGCCTGAAAAAGAGCACATTCCTTTTCTAACTCTTTCATCATTTCAACCATCTATCAACTGATGTGTGTTGAACAGTTTTAGAGCATGCTCTTATCGCCGTTTCAAAGCCTTCTGTCCATCTTTCTATTTAAACAATTGTATCTAGTTTATCTAAAACCGTATTGCTAATAATTTTCTATTTAAAACTATGATATTTAGTTTATCTCAAACCGTATTGATAATAATTTTCTATTTAAAACTATGATACTTAGTTTATCTCAACCCGTATTGATAATAACTTTCTATTTAAACAATGGTACCTAGTTTATCTCAAACCATATTGATAATGATTTTCTATTTAAACAATTGTATCTAGTTTATTTCAAACCATATTGATAATAACTTTCTATTTAAACAATGGTACCTAGTTTATCTCAAACCATATTGATAATGATTTTCTATTTAAACAATTGTATCTAGTTTATCTCAAACAGTATTGATAATAATTTTCTATCTAAACAATTGTATCTAGTTTATTTTAAACCGTATTGATAATAATTTTCTATTTAAACAATTGTATCTAGTTTATTTTAAACCGTATTGATAATAACTTTCTATTTAAACAATTGTATCTAGTTTATTTTAAACCGTATTGCACATAACTTTCGAGCAGCATTTGAATACAATATTTAAGTTGGTAATGGTTACAGTTTATCACCAACTTCTAAAATTAAAAAATAACCATATCATCATTGTATATTTTAATTTCTCACAGTTTTAAGATGAAAAATTGCTTCTTGACAGTAAACGACATTTACTTTTGCGTATTTTATAAACCATTGCTGTATTCTGTAAATATATTATATTAATTCATCAGTATAAAAGATCTGACACAGTTCTGTCTAAATCTAATGTACTTCAAACATACTTTCTAAGTTAACCTTCTTCAGTGTCTGTTTTCACAAAAGCGTGAATGTTATTTACATTACCGGTAAGCTATTTATGCACGTCATTATTCCAATTAGACTATGTCTACAGAAAACACCATCTATTTCAGGTCTTTCAGTATTTACTTTTTACAGTAGCTTCAGTTAAAAAAAAACGTGAAAGAGAGGCATACTTCTGTAGAAGATCAGTTTCTTTTTCTAGCTGTTCTGCTATTTCAGCATCAGTAATTTAATGTGTGTTAAACAGTTTTGAAGTATGCTTGTCATCGACGCTCCAAAGCCTTCTGCTCAACTTTCTGGTTAAACAGTGATGTCCTCTCTATCTGAAACTGCATTGTATATAACTTGCAAGCAGCATTTTAACACAATATACGAAATATTGTGAGCGTTGTTTCATTAAGAGAAATATACTTATGAAAAGAATAACAATCTCCAAGAAGAAAATGGAAAAGCAGCGTTGTTATCTAGTCTGAAACTCAGTCAGGTAAACATAGGAACCTTTTACTTTGTAGTATTTTATTTATATTCAGAACACAATTATATACATATTTATATGAAGCAAATTCCTCTGTCTCATTTGTATCACAAACTGTTGTGAGGAGGAACTCAGATAGCCCCCATCCAAAGATCGAGCTTTTAAATAGATAACCAATCGGACGAATATTTCGAGTTTCACTGGCGCGAATGAAGCTTCAACTGATCGAAGAAATCTGTAGTGAACTACGTGTAGAAGAAGATAAACTAGAGTGACGCTTAATGCCTCACGTAGAACAGACACCTTTGTATCGGAAGATTTTGTTTGTTTGAAGTTAAGCACAAAACTATACTATGGGCTATTTGTGCTCTGCTCACCACGGGTATCGAAACCAGGATTCTAGCGTTGTAAATCCGCAGATATACCGCTGTGCCACTGGGGGGCTAAACCTTATGTAATGCTTAAAATAATTGCAGACATACATACACTTATTTATAAGGTTCATAACTTCTGAATGGGTATTCAAATGTGAAATAACTGGAAAATGAAGTACTGGATGGAAATGAAATTAGCATCACTTTCAGAAAACGTCCCTGCAATTGTTGGCACTTGAACCACCGTCGACTAGATTCTGTATTCTTGCTGAGTAGAACGCTTTGAGTTGACTAGTTAACCCTTCATTCACTGCTTCTGGAGCATCCTCTTTTGTTTTATTGTTTATTATGTAAAAAATCTCCCATGAGACCAAACAGATGGTCTGTATGGGAAACCTCAAAGTCCAAGTCCTTAACTGTCGAGGGTGTTGAATTAGCAGTGTGAGGCAGTGTATTATTATGCAGGAGTAGGACACTTCTCTTTAACAGTCCTCAGCGTTTGTTTGAAACAGCTTGTTCAATGAGGTTTTACCTTTTTAAGAACCAGAAAATGTATTACTACACACAGTTCTTTCTTGGCGCATTGTTTCGCTGTCACAAAATTTCACGCAAATACACTTGTGATGTGAATTTGGCACAAAAAACAATAACCTATAACTAGAGCGCTTTCGAAAGGTGAACCTTTCTTCTTCAGGGGTAGACTTGGTATGAATATGTTCGACTATAGTCTGTTAGAAGATATTATAAATAATTTTGATGATAAATGTGAAGATTTTCGACTTTTCCATTCTGCAGTTTTAGTTTTCCTCCTTTTCATTTAAACAGCCTCGTGGATTACTTAAAATAACTTCATAACTTACTTACTTAATAACTACATACCGCCTGAAATCTGGAGCTACTCATTAAGGATATTTAAGCTAAGAGGTAAATATTGAATATTCGCAAATAATTGAGGATCAAAATCAAAAATAAGACGTTTAAGTGAAGAATTGATTAGATGAAATTGGATGTATGATAATAAAAAAACATAGGTGCAAAGAATCCATTTTTTCAGGTTAGCAATAATAGTTATAAACAAATGAATGGTTAGTAACGGGATCCTCACGTTCACCATTGTAATGTGACTTATATATGAATACATTCGAAACAAAAGCCGTAAGTGGTGCAAAATATAAACCTCATATTTGAATAAGGTACTTAGATGACACGTTCTTGGTGTGACGATATAGTAATAAAACATTAACAGAGTTTCCGTGCTATTTGAATAACATAGAACATCTTTATAATTTACCTATGAATTTGAGAAAAAAAGAATAGTTTGCCTTTTCTAGATGTTTGTTTGTTTGTTTTGAATTTCACGCAAAGCTGCACGACAGC
>NW_013666104.1:133529-140142 GCF_000517525.1 Limulus polyphemus | reverse complement strand
GGCTGAAAGGGCGAGCATGTTTGGTGGGACGTAGAATCGAACCCGCGACCCGCAGATTGTTTTTCTAGATGTAATGGTAAAAAGGAATGAGGAAAATAATTTAGAAACATCGTTTTATCTTAAACCTTTTTCTATGCTTATGCCACTACACCAGGAATCATGTCATACTGAAACATGTCTGTATTTTACACTTATGTTCACAGAATTTTGAAAATATATACAAAACAAGATGACTTAAAATGAGTTGTTACCAGTGAAAGATATAGCAGTTCAAAGAAGATTTAACCCGAATATTGCAGATAGAGCAGTTAAGAAATTCACTAATGTGGTAATAATGGATAAAAGTGTTACTTTAAAACCTATTGGTTATAAAATTAAAAAGGAAGGTTTTATTTTGCCATATGTTCTAGATTTAACAACTAGCTTATTTAAAGTATTTAAAAAGAACAACTATTTTACCCCCATATTTAAACCGATAAATAAGAAAAGGCAAATTTTAGGTAATTTTTTAAGACAATATACAGTTAACGAAAAAAGTTGGAACTTATAAAGTTAAATGTGAATATAGAAGTATTTATATTGGCCAGACAAAACGTACTGTCTCCCCCCCCCCAGTGGCACAGCGGTATGTCTGCGGACTTACAACGCTTGAAACCGGGTTTCGATACCAGTGGTGGGTAGAGCACAAATAGCCCATTGTGTAGCTTTGTGCTTAATTCCCAACAAACAAACAAAACGTACTTTAAAATATGGTTTAGCAGAACATCAGAGATGTGTAAAAAATAAAGAAGATTGTAAATTCGACTATAGCAGAACATGTACAAAACGTATAAGATATTATGGGAGAAAACAGTAATATTGGCTCAACCAAAGGGTATTAAAGCCAATAATAGCTGCGAATCTTTGAAAATAATGAAATATAAAAAAAGATCAAGAATTATTAAATAGAGAAGAAGGTCCGGCGAATATCTGTATAAGATTGTGGCCGGACTTCCTCTAGAATTATGTAGAAAAAGTAAACCTACACACAGATTAAATGGTCTAGTTAAAATGATATAAATGTGAAAATGTTATGTCTTGTAATTTCACTCCTGACGATGACGTTGAAACGTCGAAATATGTAGAGTCAACTTTATTTAGATAATAGATTTTGTGTTATTTGTTTTGTTTTGTTTTGTTTTACTACCAACATATTTACATGTATCGAATCAACCCTGAACATTGTCAGTATTTTTCGTATGGTATTTTTAACAAGCCCATTCGTACCCCGGTGGGACAGCGTTAAGTCTACAGACTTACAAAGCTAAAATCCAGATTTCGATTCCCCACGGTAGATACAGTAGATAGTTTAATGTGGCTTTGCTTTGAAAACAAACAAACAAGCCCATTTTATTTCTAAGCCACGAACATGCACAAATATTTTCAGCCATTATATTGTGCATTGACATTTTCCCAATAAGTAGAAAAAATAGAAGCTTTTTATATCGAAGAAATGTGTAGTAATTCATTTACACAGATAAATAAAGATAGGGCCTAGACATATTGTCCAGCAGTTTGCAATAACATCTAAGGAGTTTATCAATATTTCATAATATTATCGTATATTTAGATATTTCAAGTAAAAGTGCTAAATAAGTTATCAAGTAATATAGAAAATGTTTTACTGAACAAGATTACTTGATGAAAGCAGAGTATATCTTAACCTAAGGGCTCTCTACCAATCTTTTTTGTTTTCCCGTCTTCTAAATCCTATTTTCCAAATATTTGAAGTTATTATCTAAGTTGAAGTGAAATTTGTTTTTCGAACTTCTTCGCTTACTGTATATAAATTATATAACATACTTATAATTATAATGCAGCCTACCCAACTTTTTAAAAACTAACACCTTTCTCTGTTTATTTGATTAACTGAAAAGTTTTACAGAGAAGTTTCTGTAAAATATTTTATGTCGTACCATTGAGAATTTTGTTTTGTAATTAATAAGCAAGCATGATTCAAGTTTTGAATTTTCAAGTCAAAGCTTCATATAAATGAAGAAAATTTGATTCATTAAAAGAATTACACAGTTCAGACAACACGAACTGAACAGCTTATATGCTGCCGTTTGTATTTTTTTCGTATATATACATTTAAAATCTGATTTTATCCCTGATACATTCTTTATATTTTATGTACGTAATTTAATAAATGGGCCAGGCGTTGCCTACACGGTTAGCACCCCAGAACTGTAAATCTGGGGAGTCGTGGTTTGCCGTTGCTGCGAAAATACACTTCACATTTTGAAGTAAGCTAAAAGCGTGGCTATTAAATCTCACTATTCGGTCAGTCAAGGCTATCTCAAGAGTTGGCGGTGGGTGCAGTTGATTAATTCCCGTACTTTTAATATATCAGTTGAAAATTAGGGACGGCTATGCGCAGATAGTATTTGTATAGTTTTGCACGAGATCTTCAATGTAGGTACACACCACCGGTTAGCTGTGCAACATATCCTATTATTTTTATATCGTATTTTGTTTACCAACGTTTATTTCTTTCTTTCAGGCGCCCCCCCCCCAGTGGTACAGCGGTATGTCTGCGGACTTACAACGTTATAATCCGGGTTTCGATGCCCATGGTGGGCACAGATAGCCCGATGTGTAGCTTTGTGCTTAATTACAAAAAAAACAATTCTTTCAGGCTTGCGTGCAAAGCTATGTATGAGGAATATGCGCAAAGCTTTCTTTAATTTATAATTGATAGACCAGATGGAAGGCAGCGTTAAATATAGGTTCAGGTGGTATTGATTTTTTCCCTTTTTAATTTTTCACACACACACACATATATATATACATAACATTACTGTAATTGTTCATATTTAGTTTACAAGATCAAATCACCATACAAGGAACTTCCTTTCATACATTTGTAAAAGTTTTAAGCATGTTTCAAACATATAATCTGAAGAAAATTAACTACAATTGTGAAAACAAAACATATATATCAATGTTAACGTTTTCTAATGTTTTTCGTATTTTTAAATTTTGTACAAAGATTGCACACGTTTCAAGGCGCGTCATTTTAATACACCATACGTACATATATTGATAATTCGTAAATCTTTCTGTAATGCCGTAATTATAGTAAAGCAGTGTTTCTAAACCCATGGGTTGCCAGAATGTGTTGAAGGGTCGCGAACAGACTTTGAAAATAGATAATAGTTTGTCTATTTATCTAGTAAATATTTGTGATTGTTTTTTTTTTTTGTTTTTTGTTCTTGGTTTTTTTGCACCAAAGCAAGTTCCTGGATTGCAATTAACCACAATGTTTACAAATGATCCTGAACCAACAATCGTTGAAGACCACTGCACTAAGAGAGAATCAAAATAACCTTCTCACTATATAATTGTTACCTGGTAAACTTTCCGACTTGCTCTTATACAATGTAAAAACGTTGTACTGTAAACTAACAAACAGCACACATTATTTCTCAAATACAGACTTGTGTGAACCATAGTACAATTTATTGTTGTAGCCATATGGACACTAACAACGTAATATGGTGTGGTTTTCAATTCACAATTGTGTATTTGTTTAAAAACACTTCTGTGTTGTCATGTCACATTTGTATTAGGTGTAAAGCAGATTGTATAAAATTGAAAATTCAAAACAAAGCTTGTGCATCGGTCAACACATTTATGTTCTGTTTTGATAGCCCACACTGTTGTTTTAATGCAAGTTTTTTACATTGTATCGAATATTCATATGATAAAAAACCCGAGGGTATTGAGTATCTGTATATGTAATTTTGTCAATTTATTTAAGGCTTCTTTTCTTTTATATATTATTTTTTAAATTGAGAGTATGAACAAAACAGCACAGCCAAACTTGTTATTTATGTCGCGTAATGATAAGTTAACGGTATTCACTATTCTTCCTACTTATTACGAGATAATTTTACTCCCCTAAGGTTAATCAAGAATCAAGAAAAGCTTAATAAGCTCAATTCTAACATGTACAAGAAATATTTATGTAAAGTCACATTCATGTTAGGGGTATGAAAGTATATATATATATATTTCCGGAAACTTTGTTTTGTTGAATTTTGCGTAAAGCTACTCGAGGGCTATCTATACTAGCCGTCCTTAATTTAGTAGGGATAGACTAGAGTGAAAATAAAGGTAGCTATTTAACACCACCCACGGCCAATTCTTGGCTATTCTTTACTAATGAAACGCTATAACGCCCCCACGACTGATAGGGCAAACATGTTTGGTTACAATATTCGAACCTGGAACCCTCAACGTACGAGTCGAACTCTCTAACCACTAGGTGTATTCTGTAACATAACGAATGAAATGTACAAAGGATAAATGATTAAAATTGTAATTTACTTGTGAGAGTAAAAAATAATTATCTTGAGATTTATCCTAAAATACGAACTAAGACATATGGTAACCTATATAACAACCTATTTATCAAATAAAATATGTCCTATCTAAATAAGTTCTTTGTAGGAACGACTATAGAAATATATGAAACATATGTTGTAAACGTATGGTTTTACACATACATTAGCTCCAAAATAAGGTTATTTCATTGTATGAAAATAATAAAGTGCATAAATAACAAACCATTATCATGGAGAGTTTTCTAGCGCCAAAACTAATCTGACAGCTTCATCTGAAAGACATATCCATTGTAGGCATGAGCAAATGCAATTGAATACTAATTTTAAGAACAGTGTAAACAGATAAATCTTTGGATGCTGTGCACCAGTGGATCAGTGATAAGTTTATGGACTTACAATACTAAGATCTGGGATTCAGATCCGTGATGAACAGAGCGCAGATAGCTTATCGTCTAGCTCTACGCTAAAATAACCCTTTGGAAATTTTATAATAATAAACGTGAAGTATGCAGAATTCCCTTACTGGGTTTTACAGAATAAACATTATAGTTATAGTACAACTTTTCTGTTCAAGCTTAAAATCACTTCATGGTCGTCTTACATGGAATGAAACCCAGAGTTAATATTCACCATAGATGATAATATATGTAACACATCTTGGCATTTCTTTTCATATATATTTTATTTATATATTCATTATTCTATCATTATATTCACAAAACAGCAATCAAAACATGTGGTAATATTAATTGAAGCAAGTTGATCAATGAGACAACTATTAAGGAAAATGAAACGCTATATCAAATTATTTCCTTGGATACTTTAAGACTTCCTCCTCTTCCCAGAAATAACAACATATTCACTTGTCAATTATCAACTTGCTGTTTAACATTGAATAGCGGTTCAATTCTACATCTACTTTCATATCTATTTTATTTTATAAATACCGACTGTGCTCTGAAATTCATATTCAGTAGTGAAATTTTTCGCGCAAACATGATTTTTGTAGATAATGTCATTACAGAAGGTTGTAAGTTAATGTAGTTACTGAAGTTTGGAAAGCGAGTTCCATATTCTCCGTCGACGCTTTAACCAATTTTTTTAAACCTGAGCTCAAAGCTTCGCCCTGTTCAACAAATTATAAGATAAATTATACTTATTAAGAAAACAATCGCTTTTAGTGTACAAAAGATTAGTATCATTATATTAAAACAAATTTCCATACACAAATCAACAAGTCACGTGACAGCCTATATTAAGTCGTGGCAGCTTGACATCTATGATATTTACGTTTTGACATCATTTGACGTTTTGTAGGTACTGTAATGCCACAAAATTTGATCCAATTTGGGAAGAATACGTAACAGCTCTTTCCGACGTAAAATCTTCAAGCACTCAGATCATAAGGATGAATCAAGACGGGGATATTCCTTGTACTACATGGCATTGGAAAACAAGGGAATATGGATTAACATGGAGCATCAGAATCGTCCAGAATAAGAATTGCAATAAGTCGTAAAGAAATTGCGACATCTTTTAACTGATGCGAATTCACTAATACAACGGTCAGGTGCAGAAACCATTCATGCAAAACAATCAAGAAGGAATCTCTGTCTAGAAAAGCGACACAAGTTGCTTCCAAACCATCTTTGTTCAACCTTCGCATACCTCAGTAAACTGGAGATTGAAACGAGTATTTACGTTACTTCATGCGAAGACATACTGGTCAAATCGCTAAATGCAACGCCTATAGATTTCTGTTTGAGGGTGCAACTGAAAGGGGCGCTGGGAAATCGTCGTCCTCGTACACTAGGGACCAGCATGGCCAGGTGGTTAGGGCGCTCGTCTCGCAATCTATGGGTCGCGGGTTCGAATCCCCGTCCCACCAAACATGCTCACCCTTTCAGCCGTGGGGGTCTTATAATGTGGCGGTCAAATTCACAACAACTCACACAAATGAAATCGAATTATAAATTGTAATTCCAACTTATTAAAAACAAGTACAACTAAGTATAAGTAACAAGTTGTATTAAACTGAAATGTCAAGAAATCTAAACTTTATTCACAATAAACAAAGATTGAATACGTTATATAAAAACAATTATGGAACTTCATCACGTCGCCATTTTCCATTTCGCTACATCCGATCTTTGTTTGTTTTGAATTTCGCGCAAAGCTACACGAGGGCTATCTGCGCTAGTCGTCCCTAATTTAGCAGTGTAAGA
>NW_013666104.1:125881-133098 GCF_000517525.1 Limulus polyphemus | reverse complement strand
TCTTACACTGCTAAATTAGGGACGACTAGCGCAGATAGCCCTCGTGTAGCTTTGCGCGAAATTCAAAACAAACAAAGATTGGATGTAGCGAAATGGAAAATGGCGACGTGATGAAGTTCCATAATTGTTTTTATATAACGTATTCAATCTTTGTTTATTGTGAATAAAGTTTAGATTTCTTGACATTTCAGTTTAATACAACTTGTTACTTATACTTAGTTGTACTTGTTTTTAATAAGTTGGAATTACAATTTATAATTCGATTTCATTTGTGTGAGTTGTTGTGAATTTGACCGCCACATTATAAGACCCCCACGGCTGAAAGGGCAAGCATGTTTGATGGGACGGGGATTCGAACCCGCGACCCTCAGCTTGCGAGTCGAGCACCCTAACCACCTGGCCATGCCAGGCCTTATTTACAATTCACACATATGTTTAGAATAAACTAGTAGACGAATACAGTTGCAGAGAAAGCTACTGAAATGTTCAGTTTTATCTTTTTTCTTCGTAATTTGTTTGGACTTTATTCAACAACTTCGTTGTTTGACATGACATTCTAAGTTGCTTGACCATTAAACAAATAAATCTGAATTAACGAGGCCTGAGCAGAGATGGTTGGTGACGCATGTAATATTAAATTTTTATTTTTTACATTTGGTGAAAGAGGTAATAGAAGCCAACATGTTTAGAAATATTATATTCCTTACTAGCATTGATAGTATAAAATAAATAACGGTTCTTGCTATATTTTTGTTTTAGCAGAAACATTTTTTAACATGTTCAACATCCATTTGGAATTTTTGCACGAATTACGATATTCAATTCATTTACAGCATCTGAATATGAAACACATTTAGTCAAATAATGACTTTTAAATTATAGAAACAAAGATAACAAGGCTTCAGATAAAACCTTCTGACGTTCATATCAAAGAAAAAATGCAGCTAAAATTTAACCAAAAATGAAAAATAACTCCAAAAGAATCCAAGTTTCTTGTAAACTGTGGTTTATAGTTTTATTACATACACGAATGTTGCCTGCTTTTCATATAGACTAACGTTGTTTGACGTTTCACCACTTAGAACAAGTTGATTTGAGTGGTTAGTTGAACATTTTTAGAGGAGCAATGATGTTTGACATTTATTTATATCTTGTTCCTCAATTCAGATAGGTTTGCTCTCTCTCAGAGGATTAAGCATGGTTATAAATTAACCAAAATACTTTGAAATAGCTAATGAATTTAAATATATCGAATCAACAAAAAAATCAGTTATTGTGACCAAGCTTCCAACGTGCACACGTCATTCTCGTGCCTTAATACCGTATGATCCTCCTTTATTTCGTTACCATGACAACAATCTTAAGGAACTCACCATGTGACTGATTGAATTTTCGGAATGCCCGTGGAGAAGACGATGGAACCTTGTATAATTGCAAATCGGGTTACATCATAAGACCTAGAGTTTTACTATTGAAAAGTACCGCAAGAAATTAGGAGGAAGTTGTTTAATTCAAACTCAAGGCCAGACCTTTGTCAATATTTCTCTAGAGATGAGAATTAAGATTGCCATTGGGCATTAGTGTCGAAAGTTCCAGGTGTTAGTGTTATAAGAGCACTTACACACAGCCAATCACAAACCTATAAAATTATCCAACCAACAGAAACGAAAAAAAAATGCCTTTCTTTATTACAGTGGTTTATAGAAAAGGATTTCAATGTCTCATCAAAATTTCCACACTCTTTGAAAGAAGACTTCCAGTATTATTTATCCACGTAATGCATTTCTAATCAAACCGTAAAAACATAATATAATTGCAGTTGTGTTATTTTATTTTTATAATTTGATAGCAAAATTTCGTGTTTGCGATATAAAACAATACACAATAATTATGGAGACGACTAATTACTAAAAATATTCTTCATCTTCCGATTACATTTCTAGTAGTTCATGCAAAATATGCTTACAAATATAAACTCCTTTAAAGCTAGTGAAAACTTTGTCCTTAATATGGATTACAACATTAGATATGAAGCAGTCAGAATTGGCTAACTACGTGGCTTTGTGGTTATAAAGTCGACCATAATTCGTTAACTGTATAGAACTGAGTGTCAATTACAATAATGCACATGTTTGTGTTGACAATGCTGTTGTTCATTAACTAGTTTGTTCTTTTTAATAAATATAACCTTATTTTATTTTTATATCCATATTAGAGTTTTGTTTGTTTGTTTATTTTGAATTTCGCGCTAGCTACACCTAATTTAGCAGTGTAAGACTAGAGGGAAGGCAGCTAGTCATCACCACCCACCGCCAACTCTTGGGCTACTCTTTTACCAACGAATAGTGGGATTGACCGTCACATTATAACGCCTCCACGGCTGAAAGGGCGAGCATGTTTGGTGGGACGGGAATTCGAACCCGCAGATTGCGAGTCGAGCTTCCTTACCACCTGGCCATGCCGGGCCTCCACGTTAGAGACCACCACAGATTTATTTCATAGAAGGTTTTAATCTCAACTCCTTGAATTATAACAACTCTTTTTTTTTTCATATCATGTCTTTATATTTACTACGAGTTACAAAAAGCATCTGAAGTTTGTTTGTTTTGAATTGTCGCGCAAAGCTACACGAGGACTATCTGCGCTAGCCATCCCTAATTTAGCAGTGTAAGACTAGAGGGAAGGCAGCTAGTCATCATCACCCACCGCCAACTCTTCGGCTACTCTTTTACAAACGAATAGTGGGATTGAGCGTCACATTATAACGCCCCACGGCTGAAAGGGTGAGCATGTTTGGTGGGACGGGGATTCGAACAGCACCTGAAGTACAGTTTGAGAATATTCGTTTGAAAAACATAGTATTAAAGATATTTAAAAGGTAAAAACTTCACAATTGAGAAATTATTTTTATAACTTTATAAGGAAACTTAGGTAGCAAATTACAACGTGTATCTATAGAAGATGAGATCGTCAACATACGTATAATTTGTCAATCGATGAATTTTCTTATCTGTAATCAAGTAATCTTATCAAGTGACATATTGTAGCAAATATGGCGACATAATTTTAAAAACATAAAGAAGAAACGATATCAACCAAAAGGCTTACATGAGGTTTGACTTTAACCAGGTTATAACTAAAAACGACACAGAAAAGTAATTTTGTCTTTCTTATGCAAAATCGCAAATAGAATTAAAGATAAATCAATACGAGGAACTATCGAAACAAGAGTCATAGTTAAGGATTACTGTCAACAATCACCACAAGTTTAAACACAAACATGGGATGATCACTTTAAGATAGATTTAGGAAATTTACAAATAAACAAAACAAATTAAGTAAAATCCAAAGACAAAATAGGATTTAACGATTAACTGAAATTCCCTTAAAATATTTTGTGAGAATTTTTTAACTTAAAATGTCGCCCTCTAGTGGCACAGCGGTATGTCTTTGGACTTATAACGCTAGGAACCGAGTTTCGATACCCGTGGTAGACAGAGCATAGATAGCCCATCGTATAGCTTTCTGCTTAGTTACACAAACAAACTTAAAAGGTTTCCATCTTTATTTATCAAAATGCTAGAGATAAATATCTAGAAAATAGATCAATAACTTTGGTACAATGAAAAAAATTCTAATCTTTGTGTGTTTGTTTTTTATTATTCTAAACCCTATCTTTCTAGGATATTGGACAGTTTCACCAAGTTTTTCTTTTTTAGACACTTTGTCAACTTAAAATATACAACAACGCTTTCCCTGAGGATTCATTTAAAATACACTATGAGATTTATTCAGTTATGTAATACTTATCCTAATGATGATTTATTATTTTCCAACAAATCTTAATCAAACAAATCTTTATTTGTGTATGAAGCCTAACATTGAATAAAAAGTTCTTTACTGAACATTTATTCTAATTCTTGTAAAAAGCAATTTTTATCCAACAGAAGATAAAATACAATCCATTCTCTAGACTTCAAATCTTTGTTTGTTGTTGTAGCTTGCAATGAAAAATTATGTTGTGAAATTCGGTGTTTTATCAACAGTTTTACTAGGAACAAAATAATTTCAACCTCTAAAGCTTCACATACTAAATGCTATGTACATAAATGTTTACCTATTTCATTTGGCGTATTATCATCGGGTATTTATTCGAAAATGGTATTTTTTATCTTTTTCAACTGTGAATTTTTATGTTTTAGTATTTTTAGTATTTTTCAATTCCTATTTCACCTTTCTACAATACATATAGCAGTAGTCTCCAAAGCATTATTAAAAGATGTGTGGATATCAAAAAACAAAATATGAACAACAAACAGTAAAGAATAATTAAAGATCTCACTATCTATTTTAAAAAAAAAAAATCCAAAATCTGTTCGTGAAGAAAAAAAGGAATATGTTCATGTTTTCCAGAAAGTTTAACAAGAAAATCTACGTTCCCGCCTCACGTTGGACTTGAATCTTCTTTTCTTCAAGTTCCAGTAAAAAAGCCCCCCCCCCCCCAGTGGCACAGCGGTATGTCTGCGGACTTACAACGCTAGAAACCGGCTTTCGATACCCGTGGTGGGCAGAGCACAGATAGACCATTGTGTAGCTGTGTGTAAAACTTAAAACAAACAATCCAGTAAAAAAGTTATATAGAATTTTATCAACTTAACCGAGTGCTTTTTCCAAAATCCCACGTGCACGTATTTTTAAAACATCCTATAATGATAAGCTTTTTATACAAATGGATCTTGATTACTTCAAGCAACAGTAGATTCAACTTGTCCGCTATCTTATAATATCTCTGAATTGGCTTATTATAGCGAAAATGCAAAGATATAAGTAAGTTGTTGTGTATGATTCAGCTGAAACCTACCTACAGCATTATTTTTCTAGAATTTAATTAGCTTAAATCTAGCATTTTTTATCATTAATTTCTAAGTTATGTGTTTCTGCGTACTCCACCAAGTTCTTTAAAACCTGTATTCAACGGTCAAGAAAAACGGCGCTAGAAAACGCTTCCTCGTGCTATAGTAAAGCACGTTTCCCAAAGATTTCACTCGAAGATCACCGACAACTATCTATGCAAGACAGACATATCCAACAATTTGCAGCAACAGAATCGTTGACAAACCCCTTGAAACAATTCTGACAAAACAACAACACATACAGTGTTGGCCAAAATGTTTGCATATTTTGTAACGTGTATAAGATCATTATTATTAAGATGGAATACAAATACGGTTAGTGCTGTCAAACTGAGAAATGCATGTTACATTAAACATCTACATGCGTAACTTGTATAATGAGACAGGTTCTATGGACAGCATGAACGATTTATGAAAATAGCAAATAATTTTATCAGACACCTGTAGAAAGATGTGTAATTCAGCATTTCACCTATCACAACAAAACATTACCAAACATATATAATGACAAAATATAGCATCAAAGGATTATAAATAGCGTCTGCAACCTTATATCAGTACATATTAAACATTCAGTACTTGGTTTATCCTCCTCGTACTCTAATAACCTCTGCAAGGCGATGTGGAATGCTGTCGATGAGGCCATTGATGTATTCCACAGTGATTTTATTCCAACTCGTCAATAGAAGGCACTGCAACTCAGTTACAGTAACTAGTTTAGGATCGTGGTTAGCAAGTTTCCGGCTCTGTTTTGCCCAACAGTTCTCAATTGGATTACAATCTGGAAACATTGCTAGCCATGGCAATCTTGTAACGTCCTTCAAGTCGAAACAATTCTCTATAATACGCGCACTGTGGACAGTGGCATTGTCATCCCCGAACACAAAGTTATTGCCAAACATTGCCCTAGCATATGGCAGAAATATTGTCTCCATGTGATGCTTTTAGGAAGCACCATTTTTGTTTCCCTGGAGGATATGAAGAGCAGTTTTTCCACCATGATGAATAGCTGCCCAAACATGTACCGGACCACCTATTGTGTGTTCCCTGTGGGAAAGTCAGTCTTCCATCTTCTGTTCTCCAAGCAAACAGTGAACATGAACCCTACCATCAGCTGTAAAAAGCCAGAAACAGAACTCATCTGAAATTATGACATGTCGCCAGTGTCCTATCTATAAGTTGACATGCTGTCTTGCCCAAGTAACATGGTGACGGCAGTGAATTCTGGTTAATATCTGTTTGCAGATAGACCTTCTTGCAAAATAAGCTCGTTTGATCAGTCTATTATTCATTGTTCTTCTGGATACTCTAGAATGAATCTGTTCATGTCATTCCTGTCATAAGATGCTGCAAGACTTCGTTTTCGACCTTGATGTGTTAATGTGATCAAAACATGGTCATCACGAGCATTAGTTTTTCGACATCTACAAACATCAATATGTTTGTAATCACTTTCTCTCAATTTTTTATGATTTTAAGTAAATATCTTTCCCACTTAATTTCTTTGGTAGATCTTTGCTAAACTTCGTAAACTTGCTATATCGACTAAAATATACTTTTACCTTGTAATATGTTATATTATGATAACACAGTTTTTTCTATTCGGTTAAAGCAGGGCGATATTTTTATAGTAACAGAGCATTCAGTTGGATGCTCAGGCCCATGCATTGCACAGTCACTTGGCACACAACAGTATTGCTGGACTCCTATTAATTAAAAACACGAAATTGAAAGTAATATTTCGAGTAACCATTAATACACACGTAAACACATATAGGTAATAACACCCTACAGATTATCTCCGTCTATGAAATATTTTGGCTGTAGGGTCCATACCTATTACAGTTTTTCCAATCTCTAATCCAATAACTCAGCCGAAGATCTCCAGGTTTGGGTACAAGAACGTTTTGGGACCCATCTAATAAGAAAAAATGAATATTCTATTGCTTGTCGCTCGATGGGACAGCAATAAGTCTACGAATTACAACGCTAAAATCCGGAGTTCTATTCTTCTCAGTGAACAAAGTAGCTAGCCCAGTATGGCTTTGCTCTAAAACAAACGAACGAACCTTATTTTCACAGATCTACTTCGAATTTTCTTCTGAATTCAAAACGTTCTCAGGGGTTGTTATCAAAAGGTGCTTATAACGATGTCATTTACGATGTCTACGTTCTCGATTACAAAAAACTTTGAAATCGTAATGTATTCTGTTTCTTTTTCGTTTTCTACTAGTTCCCAACTTAATAATAACTTATAGAGCCACGTAACGTTAATTTTAGTTGTTGTTGTTGTTTTTTCAAAGG
>NW_013666104.1:114885-124817 GCF_000517525.1 Limulus polyphemus | reverse complement strand
TCCCAACTTAATAATAACTTATGAGCCACGTAACGTTAATTTTAGTTGTTGTTGTTGTTTTTTCAAAGGAACTTCCTGCAGAAACACATCAACACCGTAGGACTTGTAATACTGTAATAAATTATTTACATAACAATTCCTTTTATTTAGTTCATTTATTTCATTCTTGCTTTTGGTCTATGAGCAGGGTTTCGTCATTAATAGGTGTTAGACTGCTTCTCTGACATGTATAGAGAAATGATAAATTCTAGAATAAAGACTCATTCTCAGATATCACTAACATTAGTTTCCTCTACTAATAATCACAAGCATGCTACCATAATGACTTACGACATCTGCATATTAATAGATTTTACTTCATTACCGTTACCTGCGAACCATATTTCAGAAACAACTGCTGTAACATTGATTTTCGTTCTTGCTTTTGAAACAGAATACTGGATATTATAATTCTGCACCTGAATAAAGGCAGATCACTTAAACAATATCTTATATATGACATATTTATACTTTCAATGACTGTATATATTATCACTAACTGATTGCAACCTGATGGTCGCGAGTTTGAATCCCATTCCCGAACATGCTAGCCCTTTCAGCGAGGGCGTTATAATGTTACAGTGAATCCCACTATTTGTTGATAAAAGAATAGTGGTGGGTGGTGCTGTATAGAAGTCTTTCCTCTAGTCTACCACTTCAAAATTATGGACGGTTAGCGTAGATAGCCCTCGAGTAGCTTTGCGCGAAACTCAAAACAAATACTAACCGATTTCTGTTAGTTCGCACTATTAGTACCACTGAACTTTGTATTAAGTAACTACAGCTGCTTCGAAGAGATCAAATCAAATGAATTAGAGTCACGGTTCAAATATTTGATTATCGTGAAGGTTTGTTAAATAATCTAGTGTAAACTGTTACGTGATTCTGGAAATTCGGATGGTAAATTAACTTTTAACGACGGTTGTTCTTGAGACTGTCAAGTTCTAATATTTACTTTATAAAAGCCTCTTTTAGTTGGGCAGAGGGCATTTAGCTATATATGTACACGTTTATCTTTTCTGGTTGGAGTGAGAAGCGAACAGCATATGTACTTCAGTTACGTGATTTAGGAAGTTTTAAGATGGATTGTTTTTGAGTGCAGACGTGAGTTTCGTTATCGAAGATTAGGTTTACTTTTTAGTATATTCAGTTAATTCTATATCGTATTTAGTCTATTAAGAATGTTTCCTGTTCTGGAATTGTAGGGATTAACTTTCAGGAACTAATGCAAAATGCATGAATATTTTTTTTATCTGAACAGCCTTAGTGACTATTGAATTTTTGCTACCTTTGACATTGTTTTAATTGCAACGTTTCTGTTCTAATAGTGTCTGTTTTTTATGTCTACGGATGGACAATTAATCCTTTTCCTTCAGTTTCTTTTGAAAATATGGAAAAGAGTATGGATGGCATTGACTGTCAAACCATTCAACCTAAAAAGACTATGAATCAAGGTACTTCAACTAATAAAGAATGATGTAAGTCCTCCAATGAATCGTGTTGCCAGCACAAACAACCACTTTAGCCTCCTTTCCTGCCACAGAATCCCACAACGAATCTATGCAACATTCTGTTATGATTCTACAGCCAGAAGACGTCTGTCACCATTAGTAAATGTAATTAATTATACTTCACCAGAGCTTTAATACTATTTCTTCCATCATTAACGTTTCAAAGCTGGTTAGGTGGTTTTGTCTTCAATGTGCAAAGCACAACTGTAGCTACATTACGGAATCTTACACAACTAAGAGATTAGAAGAGAAAGTTACCGACAGGTTCTTCATTCTTTTACTTTTACATTTCTGGTAGTGTGGATAAACTTCTCGAAGAGTTTACATGAAAAAGGCGAGATAACTTTGCTTGTCAGATGACCCTATTGAAACGTTAATGGATCAAATGAGGACCCTGGAGTATTACTGCTACTTTTGAAGGAACGAATCTTCTATCAGCTGTCATTGTTGTATACAATTTCCTGTATATCCTTTTGCGACACATCTCACTCAGGGAAGTTTCCACAGTTCTAACTGTAGAGGAGCTCATCAACATTCACACTGTATTGTACTAAAGTTAGTCCTCATAGCACAAACTGCGGTGATCCCCATTTTGCAGGATATGGTCAATGATAAAATCACTTATAACTACATGAACTAGAACAGATTAATATCAATAGTATTAATATCAATGTAATATCAATAGTATAGAAATCAAGAAGCTCATTTTCTCTCCCTCTTAGTCATTAAATCAACCCATATATTCTCAAGTCACATCAAGTAATTTTCCGGCCTATCATTCTTCTGGCAGTTTAATATATCCATGCAGATTAAGGAATCCAAATCAATGACTTACCTTTAGGGGTCTTAAATCAAAGCATGAATTTTGTTTCATGCATTACAAAGGTTATCAATGATTATATTCAAGTCAGCAAAACACTCTGAACATACACAAGTCATTTCTTGGGTGCAAGTAAATATCCTCAATTTGTTGGTCTGGTTCCCAGAATGTCCACATTTTACTACAGTATAAGGCTCAAAGACAAAGCACATGAGGACGAGAACGAGAAACAAAACACGTAACTTAGAAAGATGTGCATAGAGCCTAGAACCTAAGGAATTTTAGCCCATTTTAACCTCTCCCCGTGGTAATACTTTATAACTTATTTATAGCTTATAACTCCCCCTCCCTTATGAATGTAACGAAAAATTATCATTGGCTATACATTGTCCACCAATGGTTTATTTTACCAATGTAATTTTGTGTCATTTAGCTAGAAAAAACATAAATCAATGTTTTAATTCTTAACGAAAGTAAAGAATAACTCTAAACAAGGGCATCATAATTAGCATCCATGAAATGAAAAATATGTTTGAAACTTCTAACAGTTCTAATGACCAGACATTATTAATTAAAACTAGCAGTGCCTCAAATGAATTAGTCCAAACAATCTTGAATAGGTATAGTCCTGAATCAAGTTCACACCTCCATCCACGGAAACTACATAAACGCCACCACATTTCAGATGACAGGCATTGTGATGTCTGCATGCTCTGAAGGTTATCAGGAAAAATATCAACAGAAATGGATAGTTTGCCAAGAGTAGCATCATCTTCAACAGAAATGGCTAGTTTGCCAAGAGTAGCATCATCTTCAACAGAAATGGTTAGTTTGCCATGAGTAGCATCATCTTCAACGGAAATGGATAGTTTGCCAAGAGTAGCATCATCTTCAACAGAAATGGTTAGTGTGCCTTGCATCATTGATTTATAATGATAGTTCTTTACGTTCATGCTGGGAAAATACCGGCCACACCAACAAATTTTTTTATTTGATTTGTCATAGATGCCTGGACAGTGCAGATCAAGTAGCATCTTTTTGTATGTTTTTTCTTGGCAGGGATTGTTTTTCTGGTGACAAGGACACATCTGACAGAAGAAATACGTGTAATATATAGGCCTACATACAGTAAACACATTCGAAACTACTGGCGTGAAACAGTTGTACAAAATGTTTGATTATTTAATTGTATGTATATGTATTAAACGTTTACATAACTGTTTTAATACCTAGTCTGCTTTATCGAAATTGGAGGAGGAAGAAATTCGTCTGGAAAAACTTTCCTAGCCACTGTGCCAAAGTCCACGACAATCTTTTGTTGTCACATCATACTATTTGTAAGTAACATTGGCATTGTCTAACATGGACATATTTTCACTCCTCATCTAGCTCAGGATACTCATCTGCCAGATATTCACGAGGACTTACAAACTGAGAATTAACACTGTGCTGGATGTATAATCATATACGACCCATACATGAAATTCAAAAATAAATCTAATAAAGAAAAATAAATTTGTGGATCAATTGTAAAGTGAACGTCTGAGATAAAACAATAACTAGTGGTGTTATATTCGTTCAATAAAGTAAAACTAATATACCCAATCTGTCAGAATATCTGCAGCCCTCTGAAAGTTTTCCTTTCAAGATATTTGTCCACATTCTTGCCAGATGAACCAAAATAAGTTCCAAAACAGTCATGTGCGAGGATCAATCTAGAAAGGTCATGGAAAAATTGAGACCTTTTGTGTTCAACTGAAGTGTATGCACATCTCTAGGGGCATTTGTGACAATGAAGGTACCATCAAGATCATACTTCTTAAAGTAACAAACAGCTGTCTGAAATATAAAAATCTAAATTGTCAAACTTTCTAAGCATTAATCCAAAATTAAATCCTAGGAATTCATAAATAATGAGGTTTATTTAATTTTTAAATTCACACCCTATTTATTTCATTAAATTTATATGATGGATGTAAATAACCCAAGATTTAAAGAAGAAAGGTTCAGAATTTATAAATCTTACTTGCAAGATTATGTAGTTTTTCTATAAAACCTGATACACATCATTATTCTGTCTTCTGCATAGCAATGATAAGCTATGTTAAGGGGCTTACTTTGATTTTGGGATCAGAAAAAGCTATTTATCACATCCAAGATGATAAAGTAAGGGTTATCAATAGGAATTGCAGCAGGAAAGTCACACGTACCTCTGTTAATGGGACTAGAATTTAGAGTGACACTGCCAGATGACGACTGCGTTGTGGCTGAAAGGTAGAAACCTATTCTATCAGTACATGTGCTATGTACTATAAAAGGATGAATAGTTGGGAAAAGAAGAAACAAAGATATACTCTGATATACAAAGATATAACCTTGAAACATATTCGAAGTGGAAAGCACGGCTGGAAAACAACTCTTACATATGGAGAAGGCTTCAAGTGCCTTTTTGTAGCTATATTTCAAGAAGCAACATGTGCTGATTGGTGATAGAAGACCTAAGACTGTCATTGTTACATCTCTCGATTGTAGCTCGATGAGAATTCAATAACAGAAACAGAATAGGATAAGCTGTCTGGTCAGTTGGGTTATAAAGCAACTGAACCAGTCTGTGTGGATTTTTGGCGTAAAGGGGAATTATTTAAGGCTGTGGATACGACTGTGGTAACCCACGGGTAACGTAAGTGAATTTATTGCAGATTGTGTAGTAAGAAATAGAGTAGATAAAAATAATTCGTCTTGTCAGTTGGTTCTAAAGTAATTGAACCAAATTGTATTGACTTTTGACAAGAAAAGAGAATTATTTATAATTTTAGATATAATTGTAATAACCAATAGTGTAACAAAGTTTTGTACATACCTTGTAGATTGGTGCTATTCGTTTATTGTTGAAATGTATCGCCAACAAGTCACAGACACTTACTCTAAAGAATCCGGCACAATAGAAGACTGTGAAATCACCACTATAATTGTTGGTTACCACAGTTGTATCCAAAGTGTCTCCATTTCATCAAAGTCCACATAGACGGGTTCAATTACTTTAGAATATCCTATGACAGGACAAATTATTTCTTTCTATCTCTGTGATTATAATACAAACTGTGAAACTCTCACTTTATAAATAGTATGTTACAGTTAAATTGATAATTACGTAGTCTAACTTTCTAGCTTCACTTTCACTAACTTACTTCTTTACTAACTTCTAATCTACTAATCTAAAAATATCTAACCCTCTAGTGATAACATTATTTCACACAACCAGAAAACTTAGAAGCTTCGAGTAAGTTGACGTCAACAATATTACGAAAGCATAGTACAACAATTAAACTACATACACAAAGTATGACTCGTACACAGTTACGTAACAAAACTTGTCATAACTATCGCTTCAAAAAATAACTTATTTTTAATGCTCTTGTCATGAAACTAAATAATCATTAAATATAAAATCACAAAATAAAGTAAATAAGGACTCTTAAGTAAACAGTGTTGTATATTCAGCAATGTGATTTATGTTCGCTGGCCTGGGCCCAGACTAACTTGACTAGTATTGTAGACATATCTTTTACCTCCAAATGTATTCTAATGTTTTGAAACCAATCACAAGTACATGGCACTTCTACTTATTATGTCCTGCTCGCTCGTCAAGTCATCCAATGTCTTGCATAAATGGATCTATTCCATCCAGCACTTACTCTCTGTCCCTCAGGCAAAGTTATCTCCCTTATTACTTCAGGAATACCTAGCTGTGTTTCTTCAACTGGCAACCTTCCAGCTTTCTCTTAGTGGTTGCACAATCTCAACTTACTTTCCAGCAACAATTTTCCATTTGTATTTTGCTTTTTCTGTATGATTATGTATATGTTTTGCTTGTATCTTCTTCAGCTTTTTTTATCAGCTTCTACATTAGCAAAAGTATTATATTTTGTCTCACTTTTGTCTGATACAATCCCAATACCAAGATTTGTCTAAGATTCTGCTGCTTTTGATTCAAGTTTGGAAATCTCATCTTTTACCTAATCCTGGGTGGGAGTGGGAGGTCTTCTGCTAGAACTTTCATCTGATTCATTTTCGTCTATAGGCCTATCTGTATCGAGCCCAGACCTATCTGACCTACAACTGGCATCATTTCTACTAGTGCCTGGCTTACTTGCATTGTCATCAGATTCACTAGTAGGCCTACCACTATAGGTACTTGCTGGTTGGCTCTTCTTATCAAAAATTAAAAATTAAAATTAACTATCCAGTCTGATTTTAATCTTCATTGACTTCTGTTTACACCGTGCATATGTGTGTCTAACTTATTAAAGTAATTTTTGACTTCCTGTTTTACCTTGGATGCCCCCAACTATCCTGTTTGCTTAGATGTTTTTTTATTTGCTTCATTATAGGCTCTCAAAAACTTATTTAATTGACAGTCTCAGTCATAATTAGGCATAGATCATCCCCCCTGTGCCCAGATTAATTCACAACAGTATGCAAGAAAGATCTTCAAGATAATCTTTACTGGTATATGCTGCCATCTTGTGATCATATTTTACACTTTCTAAAATGCTTTTATATAATTAATATTAAAAATCGTGCATTACGTAACAAAAGTAATTACATTCTCATCCTATGTAACATTTGTGTAACAAAGTGTCAACTCCCGTAGCAAGAGTTACATAATTCATGGATGACTCCCAATATACGTTATATGTTTTCTTGTCACAGTGTTTTAACAGGACAGACCTCAAAAACTTGGTTTGTTTTGTTTTTTTTAATTTCGCACAAAGCTACACGAGGGCTATCTGCTCTTGCCGGCCCTAATTTAGCAGTGTAAGACTAGAGGAAAGGCTGCTAGTCATCAACACCTGCCCATGGAAGTTATGCGTATTTTTTATTACCTGTAGCTTGATAAACTTTTGTGATTTATAAAATTTATCAGCTAAACATTCTTATTTGTATTGTTAGTCCTTATACACTTATTTGTGGATATTTTAATGATTCTCATCTTGTTGTGAGGTCTACCTTTTCTAGTACAAATTATCCTTTTATTTGAACAATTTCTTAATGATAAAGGTTTAATTCTCTTCAATAATTGAACCCCTACGCGTCTGGATCCTCACAGTGGCTAATAATTTGCCCTGAACCTTGCTGCTGTTTCTAACCGGATTGTTGGAAAATGCATGTGGATTTTTCATGTAACCAACTTTGAAAGTGACCATTTTCCCTGTTTGACATCAATTTTTCTTCACTTGACTGTTACCATATCTATCTTCCCTTGTTGTTGATGATACATTCGATAATGTTTGGACTGATAGTCTTCTTTGGAAACTTTACAGGCTAGGATACCATGGTTACATATCGGGGTGGCTGAACAGTTTTCTTCACAATAGAAATTTTAATAATAAACTAGATAATGTTACCTCTCTCAAACGATCTCGAAATATTGGTGCAACAAAGAACTTGAAACTCAGTCTGACCCTTTTCAGTATTATGTTGTCTGATCTAGAAAAGTGCATAATACGAGATGTTTCGTCTTGTATCTATGATGATGGCATCACTGTTTAGCGGAAAGGGTGAAATTTGGGATTCCTTTGCTCATCTCTTCAGTACAAATTTTTGCTTGACCTAGAAATCTGGGCTTTTAATTGGAATATTTGTTTACTCCCCTGAAATGGAAATACCTCGTCTTCTCTAATTGACAAGTCTAATTAATTAGAACGTGAATATTTTGTGTTTTCTCCTTTAACCATCGAAAAAGGATATGAATATCACTATCTAGAGATTATTTTCAACATTCGTTTGACCTGGAGACCACACATTTTAGCTCAATTGCAAGCTGTTTCGGGTTTCAGGTGAGGAGAGATAGGCCCATACTTACCCTTCTTCTTTTTATCATGTTTTAATTTCTTCTCATTTGGTTTATGGTGGTTTTCTCTCTCTTGCTTTGTCTAAGCTACTCTCATAACAGCGTAATGGTATTTAGCACATTGCTTTGGATGCTTTACTTTGTACTCTTAATATTGTATCAGACAAGCCTCCTTTTGATCTCCGTCGTGATTTCCTCTAGGGTTTGCGTGGTGTTGCAACCTTTTTCTAGTCCCATGACAACTTATCCCTCTTCTCTTCCCTACTGGGACCAATCCATATATGCTAAGCCTTCAACAATTTGGCACTTTTATTCACCTTGGTTACTTAGCAATGTGAGAGTTAATTATTCCCTTACTAACCTACCGCGTGATAAGTGTCTAATCTTCTGATGCTTCGTCCATATGGGTTCATTTGAATCGCATTCTGGTCACACTGCATGAGCCTTTTATATACAATCATGAGGAATATTTCAATCATACTACTTCCATGATAAATGCTCAGATTTTTCACGCTAAATTTACTACCATTCTTCTTGAATTGCAGTGTATTACAAATGAAGGGTATAGTTATTCTCATATTAACATTTTCTTGCTCTAAGCGTCACCTTCAAGCTTTCTTGTCTTTTTCTTTCTCTCAGTCAGCCTTGGTTTGAGAATGCTGCTCCATTCTCTATCATTTAGAAAATCTTGATTCTTAACTTCATGGTAAGTTTTATTTGTTTCTCAAAAACGTGTTGGAATTTCTAATAATGAATGTGTCGATACACTTGCCAAGACTGCCTGACTTCAATCCTCCGTTCATCTCTCCACACCGATGAGTTACTCATTAAGTTTGCGATAGTATGATTAACCACTAGCATTAAACTTCGTTTTTTCGGTAAGCATATTCCTCCAATGGACACTTCACATATGAAACTTTCTTTTTTTCCTCATTGTATCATTTTTATATTCCCAGTAGACATCTTGGCATTATATTCACTCTTACTCATCTTGGCACTTGCCTTTTGAATTCTACCTTGTTTGAAATTAATATTAATGACTTTCTCTCATGTTGAAGATGTAAAACAACACCTGAAAGTATATGCCATATTCTCCGTCGTTGCCCTGTTTCATCTTAGCCAAACTGATCCCAATTTTTAGCAACTTATAATATTCCTTTCTCCCAGGCATTTATCTTGCGTGTGAATACCTATCGCTACATCATGAAGTGTCTTTAATACTTCATTTTTGAGGATTTCCCTGATTCACTCATTGTAAATTTTATTCCTTCCTTAGAAATATGTTAACACTCTAAATTATTGAACTCTTTGTTTGTTTGTATTTCTTCATTTAAATATCCACAGCATCTGCCTCAACTAGATTAAAGTCTACGATAGGCTTGTTAACCTGGTAAATCCACCAAACAAAAACAATCACAACAGCATGTTTGACAGTAGTATTAGCGTGGAGTACATTGATTTCACGAGATATTTGGGTGAATTAATGTTTAGCGTTCTTGTTGGGTTAATTGAATAATATATTGGTGTTTTTCTCCATGTTACAGTTTATTACAACTTTTTAAGCACATATTACAGTACATGTACTGTTATTGGATATATATAATGTGAAATTTAGAAATTTAGGTTTTGAGGTATATTTACTATAAGGTCGTCAAGAAATTAATGTCGCGTTTTGGAACACTTTCATTAACCCCCCCCCCCCCCCAAG
>NW_013666104.1:109621-114255 GCF_000517525.1 Limulus polyphemus | reverse complement strand
CCTAAACGTCACGTTAGTGTAGCCTATATAATTAGAAAAGTTTAGTATACTGTAATTCCCTATAGTGATGGCACACGACGAGACAAACATTCGGCATATAATGTCGTTTTACTCCTTCACTTCATACATAATATGGGGGTTGGATCCCTAAAAACACCGATTGTATAGTGTACAAAGCATCTATTATTGGCTGGTAAATCCTGCTTCACCCTGTACTTAAGATTTTTAAAAGAACACCAGATATTTGTAAAGAAAGCTTACTTCAAGGGGTAATGATAACATCGTTTACACCAGAATTATGATGTAAAGAAAACATATCGACTTTTCATTACCTCTAAGACCTTTGCGGTGCCTTATTTAGTATTTTACAAAAGGCTTAGGTGTAATATACCAAGCCGTTTTTGTTGTACACTGGCAAGAGAATACTACTAATAATAAGAATTACAAACCGGCCGTTTTGAGCGGTTTTTCTTTTCTTTGTAAGTCTAACATGCGTGCATTTTATATGTGTACAGCCTCAACAATCAATAGAAAAGGTTTTAACGTGTTGTTTAAACTAGGTATTTAGTGTTTAAGGTGCATTTTGCCCGAACGTTCTACGTTCTATTAGGATTTTGTGCATTTTCTTGCGATCTTTATTATGAACCGCTGATAAAGAAAATTCATCATTATGGAAACTAGCTACATTAAACTCTCAACAATAATTAATCTTGGATATATATATCCAGTGCTATTAACAATAATTGATTTGGATATATCTAGTACTATTGACAGTAATTAATCTTGGATATATATATAACGTCATTAATTATTGTGCTATATAAATTCATTTACACTACTAAGTATATGTCAACACAAAACTGTAACAGTTTTTCTATAGCATCTGTACATTCCGCGCTTTGTTTGTGGTTATAATTTACTTCCGCTTATCTTATTTAGATACCACTGTAAAATATGAGTAAATCTAATGTTAAAACGAAATGGTAGATTTTGGTCAATGTTTTATGAGTTTTTAGAGAGAGCAGCATATAATGCATAGAACAAAGTCAAATAAACAGTTTGAAAACCATGTTTGAAACAATTTCATGTTGCTCTCATTTTGTCTAAGTTTTACTAAATAATAATATCTTAAATTCACACTCTAATGCCGTTCAACGCTGGAATTGTCATACTGCAAATATCCTTGAGCTTTGAATTAATGTGCACCCTAATCCGTTGGGTGAGACCTAGGTGTACTACGCATTACCTATTTCCAGACTTGGAACAAGCAACTCCAAATGCACTAAATATCCACTTTATTAGGGTCACACACAGATACACTTCACTCCAATTGTTTCGGCCTACCCAACTGTATAATGAAACCGGAGCTCAGAAACAGTTCCAATGTATCCTTTAGGCATGGGATGTAAGGGACTTTATATATTTGCACGTGCAAAACGGACTGATCCCGTAATTAAATGTGGAAATATAATCCTATCATAACTAGCCTGCAAGACTAATAATTTTATCAGGATACCTTCATGCATTTGTTGAACACTGCATTTATTTGCATATGGTAAACAATGATTGTGTGTGTGTGATGTCTTGATATATAGTCATATACATGTGGTTAGTCTGTAACATAAAGGCTAAAAAGAAAGATTATTACAATCAAATATTCTGAGTACCTATATCGCAGGAGCTTCATTAACAGAGATCATTTTCACAGCCTGTTGAAAAACATCTATAATTTGAGTCTACCAACAGTGGTAATGAAAGGGAAAGTGCCTTAAACAAGGAAAACTGAAGCTGACAGTCGTTGATTATAGATCACTAGAAATGGAAATGTATATAAAGTGCAACAGACCTCACGCTCTGTCCCAATATAGCGATTTATTCAATATTTATCAGGAATCGTCTATCTCCATCTGTACCATCCGAAGAGCATTTCACTCAAATGTGGACAACAGCCATTCTGAAAACCACTTATCTCAGACACTAATAGAAAGAGATAGCTTTACTGATGCGTAAGAAGCAAACTTTGGTCAATGAGTGGCTGGAACATTTAATTTAGTCTAATTTGCTCTCTCCTTTTTTTTTACCGTTATGTATGATAAAATATGAAAAATGTTGCATGAGGAGTTTGACCATCTTTGTCCTGTTCTGACAGTCCAAGCTGTTGGGGATAATACAATGATGAGAGGAACATTTTCATGCCAACGATTCTTTAATTGTATTAGGAAGGAAGATACTTTGTAGATTTGTACTTAAGTGTCATTGCTGATCATACCCACTCCACAATGAAATATTTCCTATCTGATGGACAAGGGTTCTTTGACGAAAATAATCCAACGGCACACAGCGCTTGTATTATTTGTAGTTGATTGGAAGTGCATCAAAGTGACTTTAGTCATTTCTCTTGATTAATACAATCAGAGGTAATCACAAGATATCTTATAACAGCGCACCTTTGGAATGAACACGAAAGTTGTGTACGAAGTCGTACACTTCTACAAAAATCTGCAAATAATTTCAAAAACTGCATTCTTCGACGATTAAGCTTCAATTGCAAATACGCTGCGATATCTAGTGGAGTTTTTCCAAGTTGATTCTAGTGGAATAATACTCAAACATTAAATTAAAGATCTTCATATATGTCCAGTTAGTGTTGTCACAAGATCTTAAAATCATTGTCTTTTTGTAGTTATCTATAAAATTATGTTGGATTCTGATAAGTGAGAATAAATATACATTTTAATTTAACTCATTGGTATACACCCTTTTCTTACACGATTCTTCAATCCAGTGGTCACTCGTGTAACTTTTTTTTTTCATTATAACACATGGAAACATTTAAAATGATAAAACAAACATTAAACTCACATTCACTTCACACTTTTATTCTAGAGACTTAAAATTTTCGTCAACCCTCCATGAATGTAACAATCAAAATTATTTAATTCATTTGAGTTATTATTGTAACAGGAAAAAAAATATCATTTACACAAAAAAGTGAAAAAATACTTTGGATGGTAGTTAAAATCGAGCTAGTAACGTTGACCTTTCGGTAATTCATGCTTATAAATTTTACAAATAAACCCTACGACATTTCTAATATCTTAAGAAAATTTTAAGTAAAGATTAGAATATCTCCATCATGAGCCAGGATTGGTAATTATTATAAAAACAATTGGATAAGAATACAAGTAAAATATCTTAATGAATCCAAGTTTGCAATGTCAAAAAATTATATGAAGAATGACATCATGAGATTCATTTCAAATTTGAAGAACAAATGTGATACATGATGCAGTAAAGTGGAAGATTAAAATAAATGGTCATCATGCTGACATCATGTACAGTGATCCCAAGGTACATAATAATCCTATTTGGGTTACTCTTTCCAGTGCTGATTGTCATAATCACAAATTACTTATGATTACTAAGCTTTGAATGATAATTTTGAATTTACATAAAAGATGAAATAATTGTTTGTTTGTTTTTTGTCGCTTTAGACATCAAATACCTAAAATCACTAGACATCACTAAAATCTCGATAGAAGAGTACTTTTAGTATATTTATGACAACTCTGACCCTGTTGGCGGGGTCACTAAACAAAAACCATTTCAAAAACTCTTGGTTGGTTGTTTTGGATATTCGCGTAAAACTAGACAAAGGCTACGTGCGCATAGCCATCCGTAATTTGTAACTGATAGAGTATAGGGAATGCAGCTTGTCAACGGAACCTACCATCAATTTTTTTGGTCACTCTGACAAATAGTGAGGTTTTACCTCACTCTTATAACGTACCTACGATTTTGGGGCAACGGAACTCCAGCCATGTATCCACATGTAAGCCAAGCTCGGCCCCCAAATGCACTTTAAGGTTACCATGTTTTATTATCAAATATCTGGAACAAGATAAGAATGGGTTAGTGCATTATAAGATACATGTTTAAATGGATATCCATAAATTGAATATCAATAGGTGTGTTGATACTGTTGTTGCTTTCTGCTTTTCAAAATCGATAATCAGGTTTGTGGAGACATTATAGTGTGACGGTTAATGCCACTCTTCGTTGGTAAAAAAGTAGCTCAAGAGTGAATGGTGTTAGATAACTATCTTTCTTCTAATTTTTGACTTCAAATTTAGGTACAGCTGGCGCATACAGTTCTCGAGTAGCTTTGATCGAAATTCAACAAAATGAAACCAAGTTTTAAGTACTTTAATTTAACTAGAAAATACACATTTTTTAATGAAAGAGTGAGCATGTTTGGTGACGGGGTTCGATCCCGCGACCCGTAAATTGCGAGTCAAGCGTCCTAACAACCAAGTCCTGTCTGGCCCTCCCGCTGAAAGCAAACAAATCTTTCACTATTTGTTACAAAATTTGATTGACAAAATAAAAATATAGGTTTCATATGATTTTATTTTTCAAACTCTAACGTACACTAATCGTTTTGTTTTGTTTGTGGTTAAGCACAAAGCTACACAAAGGGCTATCTGTGCTCTGCCCACCACGGGTATCGAAACCTGGATTCTAGCGTTGTAAGTCCGCAGACATTCCGCTGGGCCACTGGGGGGTAATAAGTAGTTTGTTTGAATTTATGCACAAAGCAACACAATGGGCTATCTGTGCTCTGCCCACCACGG